>NW_026606713.1:1177500-1313894 GCF_029890125.1 Rhinichthys klamathensis goyatoka | reverse complement strand
TTCTAGGCCTAAATATGTATTCTTCTGACTGACCTTCTTGATGAAGTATCCATTGAAGTGAACATCACAGGTGACCATATGCGGAGTCAAGGGAGCAATATCAGCCAGTCTCTGGATTTCATGAATCACTGCATCTGTATACGGTAATTTCTTTCTATCTTCCACCACTGGCTGACGTCCACCGATCACTCGGTCAATCTCCTCATGAACTCGATCTGCACACAAATGCAACATATGTTTGTTCCTATAGACAACATTAGATTCAGCATTGAGAAAAACTCTTGGATTTACTGTGTTTTTTTACCCTGTATATGAGGGTATTTGGCCATGAGCATCAAACTCCAGCGCAGAGTCGTTCCTGTCGTGTCAGTACCAGCGACAAACAGATCTGTCACAGTCACCATTAGATTCTCATCGTGAAAGTATGTGTCCTTCTTACAGGATTGCTGACAAGCAAAAATACATAAAAAAATGTTCAATTAAACTTGTAATAATTAGAAAACTGAAACATAAAAAAAAAAAAACATTTAAGAGCCAAAATCCAACAGGACATGCAAACTTTGGAGGAAACAAACAGAAAAGTGGTCTGTGTTCTATGTGCGGTGATGTTCAGGCCTCGTTCATATGTGGAAATAAATGTGATATAAATCAGATATGTGCCAATGTGACTGTCATGTAAACGGGTAGATCGGATTCTCTGAGGCATTAGGCAACGTCTCCGCGGTTTAATGATGAGAGCAACCCGACGCGCATCTGCAAAGGGATGGATGGCCAGATGAAACGTCATAGGAGAGGAATGTGGACAAACATTGACCCATGTCAACATATCAAAGGTTGGCTTGCTCATCCTAAAATTTCGGACCCACTGCTCCTCGTTAAAGCCAATATTTAAACACAATATGCTCCCACCAGTCCTGAGATCTCTCCTGCACACAATAACTGAAGCATAGCTATGTGCAGGCTGCAATGATGGCACTTTTCGTCCTCCTCCGCCTCAAAATAATGGTGATGTTTGCCAAACTTTGCATATATAGCAGAGCTAGCATCAAGCATATTTCGTGTTCGTCCATCTGCGCAAGAGAATTTAACCCTTTAAGCATGTGCGATGTTTCAGATATTTAGTCCAGTCATTTTAAAGGACAACTCCGGCGCAAAATGAACCTTTGGTCTAATAACACATTGGTACCTAGTCAACCGTTCTCTGAGATTTGTTTTCATGATAATCGAATGTAAAGAGTTTTATCTCTAAAAGCTGTTTAGTGTACAACGCTAGTATATAGGGCATAGAGTAATGAAAAATAAAAATCACTAGTTAATACCACTAACAAGGCTCAAAATAGCCCCACACTAACACAGTAGTATAATGAGGGTCCCTACATGCAAACCGAAGCATTGAGAAATTTGTACGTGTACAGACAGTTTAATAAGAAGATATTTTATAAAGACAGTCCACTTCATGTATACAAGCGGGAGCAATCTTTGGAAAACAGTCCTCGACCAGTCGAACCACGAACGCCGTGCCAAGTGAGCTGAACTGTGACTTGTAATTTCAAATCTTCTGTTCTTTCCGGAAGAAAGCACTGAGCGCATAAGAGAAGCACTGAACGCAACAGAGAAAATAATTAAATAATTTTAAATATTTTAAAAGAGAGACTTAAAATACACACTAAAGAGATGGCGGATTATTCAACCTACGAACCGTTTATGTTTGATGGACGGTCTTATTTTTCGAGCCGGAATATACTGACGAAGAGCTGCAGGAGGTCCGTGAAAGGGCTACGAGAGAGAGAGAGCTACCGGTGGGTCAATGCCGCAACACAGCCTCGTACTTCGGGAAACTGGTGCACAGCAAAATCCCAGAGTTAAATTAACTCTGCTCAGAGAACATTTGGTCCCTCTCTACAGAGAGTTAAAATAACTCTGAATCAGAGTTAAAGTTAATGAGATACTTAAGTGATTAATTAAGTGATGATTGGGCATTAATGATGAACACCTGCTGTCAACAAGCAGAATCACTGAAGGAAAGAGAAACAACAAGAACAGAAAAAAAGATAAAACAAGATCTACAACTGACTTCTAGCCACAGCCTTAGATGAAATCAAATGTAGACAAAAGACATTAAATCTCTCTAGTTCTCAGCAGAGGAGGATTAAACAACTCCACAAACAGCATTACCAGCTTCACTTATTACTAACCGGTCTTATGAGAATTAACAGAAGTTTAGATGTTGATGATTTATTGAAAATGTTTGATGACCAATATGGCGATGAGTGTTTCCTTTTAGTTGGTCAGATTTGACTCTTGGCTTTTATTCTGAGTTTGTGGTTTTTGTAACAGAGTTTTACCAAAACATGTAGTTTGTTACAAAGAAAGCCAAAAACAATGATGATCAGGTGATATAGTTTTCTAACAACAAAAAATAGAATAATGCACTTATCTCATCATTGTCCAAAAGTGGTTATATGATGTTAATACATTATATTCACTAACAATACTCTCTTGCCACAGATCGGACATTCTGATTTTTGACTTTTAAAATACATTATGGGGATTTTTTTTCCAAGACACAGACATCAAGAATCAGCATATGAATCTCAACAATGGCAACATAATTCGATGCCGCAATGCATGCTGGGAGCCACAATAATATAAAACGTATGGCTCCCAGCATGCATTGCAGCATGAAGCATGTTACCATTGTTGAGATTCATATGCTGATTCTTGATGTCTGAAATCGAGTCAAATCTGACCAACTAAAGGAAACACTCATTGCCATAATGGTGATCAAACATTTTCAATAAATCATCAACATCTAAACTTCTGTTAATTCTCAATAAGACCTTCTGTAGACTTACAGAAATAAAGTCAGTCTGGTTAGTAATAAGTGAAGCTGGTAATGCTGTTTGTGGAGTTGATTAATCCTCCTCTGCTGAGAACTAGAGAGATTTAATGTCCTTTTGTCTACATTTGATTTCATCTAAGGCTGTGGCTAGAAGTCAGTTGTAGTTCTTGTTTATCTTTTTTTCTGTTCTTGTTGTTTCTCTTTCCTTCAGTGATTCTGCTTGTTGACAGCAGGTGTTCATCATTAATGCCCAATCATCACTTAATTAATCACTTAAGTATCTCATTAACTTTAACTCTGATTCAGAGTTATTTTAACTCTCTGTAGAGAGGGACCAAATGTTCTCTGAGCAGAGTTAATTTAACTCTGGGGATTTTGCTGTGTGGTGTACCTGCGGACATGGACACCAAACAGGAGTGCCTGTGTTGCACGGAGCGGGACCTGTTGAGTCGCGTCAACCAAGAGACGCATTGTTTTGTACACACTGTTAGCAATTTATGTAATTTTTACAATAAATTTTACAACAACATATTGTATTCATGTTTTTATTGTAAATGCAAATGCATGATGGGAAATGTGTGGACAGTCCTGTAATTTTATTGTAACTACACTGTAGAAGCATTATTTTACAGCCACCGCATAGCATTGTGGGATCGCTGCTGTTTGAATTTTGAAATTGCCCGGCGGCTGCCAACGGTACCAGAATCAAACATTTTAGGAAGAATCAGGTGTGAAACATTAACAAGAAATCTATTTTATAAGTCTATGGATATCCAGTCACAGCCTTAAAATCAGATATAGATAAAAAGAAGACATTAAATCTCTGAAGATCTCAGCAGAGGAGGATTAAACAACTCCACAAACAGCATTACCAGCTTCTAGGGCTGCACGATTAATCGCACGATGTTGTTATGCGCATCTAATCAGTAAAGCCGGTTTCTTGATTAGTAGTAAATCACATTAACCTGCTTTCAGATGGACGATATGATGCAGATATGAGTGTTAAATTAACACTCAAGAGTGTTAAAGTTAATGAGATAATTAAGTGATTAATTTAGTGACCATAGAGCATTATTGAAGACACCTGATGATAACAAGCAGAATCACTGAAGGAGAAAATCACAAATTGTAAGCCACCGTTATGGCGATCAGTGTTTGCTTTAGTTGGGCTCTTGACCCTTATACTTTAAGTTTAAATTTTGTTTGTCTGCTGTTATTGATTTATTACAGTCAAATGAACAAAGACAAGTGTGATCTGATAGTGTTGGTTATGTTTTGACATAATCATGCTGTGATCTGAAAAATGAAACCCATTCAGATGATCTGGTTTAACTTGATAGCAACAGTTTAGTGGTTCTACGGCATATGACAATTGTATTTTTCTTATAATCCAAAACATTTAATAAAAATTGTTCTGATCAAATCACTTTCAAATGCATTTATTTAGAAACACAGACATCAATAATCAGCCTGTGAATCTCAACCGCGGTGACAATAATAATCGTTGTTGCCACCAATCACAACTCATTAATGGCTTCCATCATGCATTGTGGTATGAATAAATTATGATCTGAATTGTCTATGTAATTTACTTTTCCTAATTGAATATTCTGCTCGTCACCATTGTTGAGATGCATTGACTGAATCTTGATATCGGTGTGTGCCTAAAAGAATGATTTTTTTTGTTTTTTACAACTTTTAAGAAATCCTTTATATTATATCTCAAATTCTGGATATTCATGCAGAATCTCAGTTATGCTACAACCAACAGCTTAAATCACAAACAACTAGTTCAAATGATGAATGTCATAATATAACCAACACCATTAGATCTTTTTTTTTTTTTCTTTGTTCATCTGGCAGGTATAACTCAGATACAACAGCCAAACAAAATCTAAAGTTAATAATATAAGGGTCAAGATCCCAACTAAAGCAAACACTCATCGCCATAACGGTGACCTGAAATTCCGGTTTTCTCCTTCAGTGATTCTGCTTTAGGTGTCTTCAATAATGCTCAATCATCACTCAATTAATCACTTAATTATCTCATTAACTTTAACACTCTTGAGTGTGGACTCATATACACTCCCAGGTGTGTTCATTTAACACTGAGTTTTTGCTGTGTACAAAGAGCCGTAGTTAACTGACAAGCTGAGCCATATCGCATTAAATATCGTTGGCGTTATGTCCTCGATTTTAACGCGATTTGGCTCAGCTTGTCAGTTAACTACGGCTCTTTGTAGTAAATGCCGCTCCATCTGAAAGCAGGTGAAGGTGATTTACTACTAATCAAGGAACCGGCTTTACTGATTAGATGCGCATAACAACATCGTGCGATTAATCGTGCAGCCCTACCAGCTTCACTTATTACTAACCAGCCTGACTTTATTTCAGTC
Source organism: Rhinichthys klamathensis goyatoka (assembly GCF_029890125.1). Taxonomy (NCBI): domain Eukaryota; kingdom Metazoa; phylum Chordata; class Actinopteri; order Cypriniformes; family Leuciscidae; genus Rhinichthys; species Rhinichthys klamathensis. The sequence goes on along the minus strand of NW_026606713.1, from coordinate 1,308,656 downwards.
ATAAGTCTATGAACAGAGGTTAGATGTCGATGTTTTAAAATGTTTGGTCACCATTATGGTGATCAGTGTTTAATTTAGTTGGGCAGTTTGACTCTTAGCATTTTAAGTTAAACTTTTGGTCTTTGTAATGTGTTTACCAAAGCACATAATTTGTTACATAGGAAAACAAAACCAAAGGTGTTCAGGTGTTATAGTTTTCATCATCAAAAAGGAGAATGATTCACTAATCTTATCCTGGACCCTGACCAAAAGTTGTAATTTGTTATTAATAAATAACTTTGACCTTACTTGACACAGGGCAGACATTCTGAATTTTTGTATAAATTTTTTGAAAATTTTTTTTTAAATCATTATAATTTTTTTTTTAGAAACAAACAGACATCAAGAATCAGCATATGGTGACATGCTTAATGCTACAATGCATGCTGGGAGTTTTAAACTATGTAGCCTCCCAGAATGCATTGCGGCATAAAGCATGTCACCACTGTTGAGATTCATATGTAGATTCTTGATGTCTGTGTGTGTGTCCAAATATTACATTCCCAATTTTAGAAAAAAATATCAGCTTGATGTCTGATCTGTATAAAAAAATGCATGTTGTTGAAAAAAAATCTATTAATAACAAAACCAATTTCGGTTGTTTTTTTGTATTTTATTATGTTGTAAACTATACGCCTATCACCAGACCACTTTTGTTTCTGACTTTCTTTGCAACAAATGATGTATGATGACCATAAATTCACATAAGAAGTCTAGAGTCAAATTGCCCAACTAAAGGCAACACTGTTCACCATAATGGTGCCAAAAATTGTACAATGGTAAATTTGTACCATTGTTGTGTTTTTAATTGGCTAATACGGAACTTAGTAAATGTACAGTAAATTGTAATAAATTACAGCATTTTACTGTAATAATGCTACTATAATCACAGTAGCACTGCTGTATAAATACAGTACTTTATTGTACATTTTTTTTACTGCAAACAGTAAAAATCCTGTATATTACTTGCTGTAAATTTACTGCAATTAGTTGCCAGGAATTTCCTGTAAAATTACAATAAATTGTTAACAGTGCAGTCTGAAGATTTCCCCGCTCTGATAAACAAGGCTCTACTTGAAACTTTTTTCCATGTCCCGAAAATAAATTGGAGGTGGTGACCCATCACACCACTGATCAGCTCTACCAAACTTAGATGTCTTTTCCAGTAATTAACAAACACTGTTAAGTTGTTTTGATTGATACTGTGAAGCAGCTTTGATACAATCTGTATTGTGAAAAGCGCTATATAAATATATTTGTCTTGACTTGACCCGATACCGGAGGGACCATATGGACAGTTATCCACTGAGTAATTACACTAGACAAGTTATGTTTTAAATCGGTGCAATTATTTCTGATATATAGAGCAAATATTGCGTGATTTTAGTTTGCATCGCCAGCTGTAAGTGCTCATTGATCTGCATGAATGACCGAAAAACCTCTTGGCCTCCCTCTCCCCAGCCAGTGCAGACTTAAATAGATTATTCATGCACTTCCATGTAATTAGATTTCACAAACGTAATTCCGATCGACCACCTCACTTGGCGTGCATTCGTGGTTCGACTGGTCGAGACTGTTTTCCAAAGATTGCTCCTGCCTGTATACACGAAGTGGACTGTCTTTATAAAATATCTTCTTATAACTTCTAAACTGTCTGTACACTTACAAAGTTCTCAATGCTTCGGTTTGCATGTAGGGACCCTCATTATGCTACCGTGTAAGTGTGGGGCTATTTTGAGCCTTGTTAGTGGTATTAACTAGCGATTTTTATATTTCATTACTCTATGCCCTATATACTATACAATTATCATGAAAACAAATCTCTGAGAACGGTTGACTAGGTACCAATGTGTTATTAGACCAAAGGTTCATTTTGCGCCGGAGTTGTCCTTTTAGCCAAAATGGGGGTCAAAAGAACAAATTTCAACAGAAGCAAACTCAACTGATTTTGTATCCTCAATATGTCCTGAATAATAATAAAAAAAAGCCCAGAAGAATCCCATTAGGGGAAAGTTTAGAAAAAGACCCAAATATAACCTATTCATACGCCTATTCATCATTTTTCTTACGTGAATAGGGTAGAATTTTTAACCTTTTGATATCATCATGAAAATGACTTGCCTCTTGCATTTAGTTGATTACTTACATCAAGACAAACACAAAATGTATCACAAGTTTTTTTTTAATTTTTGTTAACATGGGCAAACGTGCATAATCTAATTACGTATGTGCTAATTTGCATAAATACCACAACAGATCTAAACATTGGGTATAGCCAGGTGAAAATGTCTTGTAGAATCGTGTTGACATCTTACAGTAAAAGACTATAGAGGCAAACAAATGTCACCATAAGGGGCAGAGATTCAGTCATTCATTCAAGGTCCACTCAACTGTCTCTAAGCTGTCACTCAGGTAAGAAAGATTTCCTTTTGTTTCTCCTACATGGATTAATTTGATTGTTTGATCCAGACACTTTTTATTTTACCTACCTTTTGTCTTCTGCATTCTCCTTACCCATCCCAGACAGCAATATAGTGTCGGCCCAGATCCGGCCCACATCTGGGCCTTGTGGAATCCACGTGTATACCAGATGTAGGCCGGATATGGGCCGACACTATGTTGCTGTCTGGGATGTCTCCTGTTCTTCCCTCAGACTCATCCCCCAGAAACAGTCCCACGGACCCAGCCCCAAACCCCATCTCTGCAATAATAATTAATAAAGGCTGGTTTCTAAAGTACTTCTTCCTGCCTCTCTATGTATTAATGCTCATGGGTAGCCTAAATAGGTTCCATTCAGACCTTAGCATTAAGTATTTTACTGTTATATGTCAACAAGATTCAACAAGACATTTTCACCTGGCTATATCCAATGTTTAGACCTGTTGTGGTATTTATGCAAATTAGCACATACGTAATTAGATTATGCACCGTTAGCCCATGTTAATAAACAATTAAAAAAAACTTGTAATACATTTTTTGTTTGTCTTGATGTAAGTAATAAACTCAGTAATTTCATGATGATATCTAAAGTTTAAAAATGTTACCCTATTCACGCGAGAAAAATAATGAATATGCGTATGAATATGCTATATTTGGGTCTTTTTCTAAACTTTCCCCTAATGGGATTCTTCGGGGCTTTTTTCCCCTTACTCAGGACATATTGAGGATACAAAATCAGTTGAGTTTGCTTTTGTTGCAATTTGTTCAACCTTTTTTTCATAAAATGACTGGACTATATATGGCAAGTGTAAACACATGAATCGGATAAACGGTAACACGGTGTAAACGGACGGTCAAAAAATCGGATTAAGGTAACAAATCAGAATTTGGCATCAAGACCTGCAGTGTAAACGAGGCCTTATTTCAGAATAATAAAAATGTAACTTTTTAAATTTATTAATTTAAACTAATTATTAGGCTATCATTTTTACCACTCTCCACCCCTCCCCTGGCATGCTCTGGCGCCCCCCTGGGGAGGCACGCCCCACACTTTGATAACCCCTGCACTAGACGACTTTCAAATCTTAACCAATTTTAAAACTGTGGGAGACCACAGCCATAAGGGCAGTTTCAACCGATTTTTAGCATTATAATCTTCTGAATGCACACACTCGAATATTCGTCCCGGACCGCGAGACCACACAAACCTGTCGATTGTAGTAACATTTTCACAGTGAGACGATATCTCATCAAACGTGACTTGAGAAAAACAAAAACAAATGGAGGACGATCAACGTCGTCAGCTGGTTCTCCTGGCAAGCTGCCAAGTTTCAGCTATAGAAGCACGCAACATCCGGTTGGTTAGGTTTGCTCGCTCTCATTGGCTATCGCGGGTATCACATCAGAGCCAGCCCCGATCAAGAGTTATGAGAACATGTTTGATATTTATGATTTGAGATTGTGCGGGCTGCGACGCGATCAGGAGCAGTAAAAGAATCGTAACGACACCACATAATTGAGGATTTTTTGGACAAAAAGTCGTTTATGAGAAACCTTGAATCGGGTCACACACCCTATTGGGGGCGCAAATCAGGCCCAAATTCAGGCTTAAAATCTTCAAGTGTGTGGCCAGTCTTAGGAAAAATACAACTGTTTATTGTTAGTTCATGTTTAGTTCATGTTAACCTGTGGCTTATTAAATAATATTCACTTTTAATGCTTTAGAAGTATTTTTGGTAACGCTTTAGATTACAGCCCAGAAAGTACTGCGTAATTAAAGCAATTTTACAGCGTAACCTTCGGTAATTATAGTGTACCTATAACGTACTTACAATATAAGTATAAGGGAACAATATTTTAAGTTTTGGGAATAAAGGGGTAACAACCAGGAGAATTAAAAAATTATTTATACTGTAAGTATTATATAACTAAGGGGTTCTTATTCTACTATTATGATATAACAATCTTACACGTCGGAGCAATTTAGCAAGAACATACACTGCCTTTTTGAAATAATGGTGAACCAGTACATACTGTATAGGCTTTTTTAAATTACAGGGTATCTATGCATTTATAAAGTAATCTTTTTAACAAAAGTGCACTGAAAACGAAAACTATTGCAACTTCTGCTTAAATATTGGGGAAAGTTCATGTGGTGCTTGTTACCCCCTTGTTCCGTGTAGTTAAAGGGTAAGTACAATAAAAATGCATACGCAATCTTATATCACTGACTCGGAATATTTTATATCACTGACCTTTATTTATTATACAAGCACCACTTACCCTTTAACCACATGAAACAAGATATATTTCCCAGTATTTAAAAAAATTGCAATAGTCTTAGCTTTTCTTGAAACATTTTAGCCCAAATTTAAACATCTGCACTTTTGCTATTAAAAAATAAAGTATAAATGCCAAGATATGTACCCTGTAATCTTAAAAAGACTATACAGTATGGTACACAATTATTACAAAAATGTACGCAGTGTATGTTCTCGCTAAATTGCTCCCAAATGTAAGATTGTTGTATCATAATAGTAGAATAAGTACCCCTTAGTTCTATAATACTTACAGTATAAATATTTTTTTAATTCTCCTGGTTGTTACCCCTTTATTCCCCAAACTTTACATATTGTTCCCTTATACTTACATACAAGTACTTTATAGGTACACTATAATTACCGAAAGTTACTCTGTAAATTCCTCTTAATTACACAGTATACTTTCCGGGCTATAATCTAAAGCGTTACCGTATTTTTTCATTGTTAATTATTAAATGAAAATTAAATATGCAAAAAATATTCTAAAACTATGCCTAATAATTAATTAAATAATTTTGTTTATTAGTCAAAGCTGATGATTACTTTTTATTTTAGGAGAATTTCTATGGAACAAGGTGATTTCTGTACCTCGTCGCTCTGTTTGCGGATGAGAAAGGAGTCGACAATCCCTCTGCGGTCGTGTGGATTCAGAGTCTCCAGCAGTCCAGTGATCAACTTCGTCATTTCTGCTCTAAGTTTCAACGCATTTCTTACAATAATCCTTTTGCTGTTGAGGAACGGACCCAACCACGGAAATGTATTATAAAGCTGCAACACAGAGAAAAAAAATGCATGTATTAAAGGGTTAGTTCACCAAAAAGGAAAATTCTGTCGGTAATTACTCACCCTCATGTCGTTCCAAACCCGTAAGACCTTCGTTCATCTTCAGAACACAGATTAAGATATTTTTGATGAAATCCGATGGATCAGGGGGGCTCCATTGACAGCTATTTAATGAACACTTTGAAGGTCCAAAAAGGTAGGAAAGACATCATTAAAATAGTCCATGTGACTACAGTGGTTCAACCTTAATTTTATGAAGCGACGAGAATACTTTTTGAGAGCAAATAAACAAAATAACGACTTAATTCAGAGAGCACCATGACGCATGCGTTTGGTTATGACGCAGGAGCTGGCGTTCTGACATGTGACCAGGAAACACAGGGCTGTGTTTACAAGCAGAAGAAGACACACGCGAGGTCACGCATACGTCATGGTGCCCTCATGAACGCGTGTCGGAGACTGATACGAAAGAGAAGAAATTGTTGAATAAAGTCGTTATTTTGGCGCCAAAAAGTATTCTCGTCGCTTCATAAAATTAAGGTTGAACAACTGTAGTTACATGGACTATTTTAATGATGTCTTTCCTACCTTTCTGGACCTTCAAAGTGTTCATTAAATAGCTGTCAATGGAGCCCCCCCTGAGCCATCGGATTTCATCAAAATTATGTTAATATGTGTTCCAAAGATGAACGAAGGTCTTACGGGTTTGGAACGACATGAGGGTGAGTAATTACTGGAGAAGGGTCTGGCTGCAGACTTGCACTCTCAGACTTGCATGCTCAGACTTGCACGCTCAGACACGAGCGCTTCCGTTGCAAGTGACGTCACTTGCAGTCGACACCTGCTCTCCGCTACCGGCTCTGACGTCACTTGCAATCCCTTGTTCTCCGTGTTATTTCACAGAGTCGATTGATGCCAGATTTGAAGATAGCCAGCAAGTGGTGTTTGGATCAATCTAGTGCACTGCATGGATCTGTTCATTTGCCCAAAGTAGTGTGTATGGAGGAACAAGATGTTGCGGAAGCCATTGAGAGATTAGAGAAGGCTGAGTTTCCACAGGACAGAATCGAAGCTCTGGAACCCTTTTGCTTCATCTTTACTGTAATGAATGACATGCAAATGTTTCTTGAACATGTCGTCGATGTCATGAAATTAAAGGTAAACTGTCGAACTACACTAGAGCAAAGTGAATATTGTATATTAATTGTATATTGTCTATTTGTACCTTGTATTTGTCTGTTTTGCACATTAACTGTGTACTGTAAATTGACATTTACAATAAAAATAAAAAAATGCATCATCTTGATGTTTTTCATCTACAAACTGTTCCCACAAAGTTGGGAGCATGAAATTGTCCAAAATGTCTTGAAAATAATTTAAAAATAATTAAATATATAATAATAGTAAAAATAATTTCTTTCTTTCTCATAACTGAGTTTTGATTTCTAAGTGATCAATTTATGTACAAGTGTTTTCCCACATGATTATTGGCTGTAGGTCATCAGTAAATTAATGTGGCATTTAAATGCCAGTGTTTCCCAAATGAAACACAAGAGCTGTTAGTTTTGAATGATGTGTGTAATGTAGAGAAATGTGTTTAGAGTTTTGCAAATAGTTTGTTTTTCAAATGCAAACTGAGTGCAAAGCATATAATGTCCTTGTATTTTTGCAGGCTTGGTCTAAAGATTGGGTACATGAGTGAATGGTTTCACTGAGTGAGCCTCAAATTCCACTTGTAGTGTTTTAGCAATTTGAAAAAAACTGTCAACAAAATGACAAATGACACCTTAACACGATCAAAATGAGCGTGTCTACGCGTTCAAAAGAAACACGTAAAAAATTGCCGCGGACAAACACTGCGTGTTGACGCGGTCAAATTTCACGCATTTCGTTTATCGCGTTCCGTAGAGAGCAGGCGTCGATTGCAAGTGACGTCACTTGCAGAGGAAGCGCTCGTGTCTGAGAGTGCAAGTGACGTCACTTGCAGCGGAAGCGCTCGTGTCTGAGAGTGCAAGTGACGTCACTTGCAGAGGAAGCGCTCGTGTCTGAGAGTGCAAGTGACGTCACTTGCAGCGGAAGCGCTCGTGTATGAGAGTGCAAGTGACGTCACTTGCAGAGGAAGCGCTCGTGTCTGAGAGTGCAAGTGACGTCACTTGCAGAGGAAGCGCTCGTGTCTGAGAGTGCAAGTGACGTCACTTGCAGAGGAAGCGCTCGTGTCTGAGAGTGCAAGTGACGTCACTTGCAGCGGAAGCGCTCGTGTATGAGAGTGCAAGTGACGTCACTTGCAGAGGAAGCGCTCGTGTATGAGAGTGCAAGTGACGTCACTTGCAGAGGAAGCGCTCATGTCTGAGAGTGCAAGTGACGTCACTTGCAGAGGAAGCGCTCATGTCTGAGAGTGCAAGTGACGTCACTTGCAGAGGAAGCGCTCGTGTATGAGAGTGCAAGTGACGTCACTTGCAGAGGAAGCGCTCGTGTATGAGAGTGCAAGTGACGTCACTTGCAGAGGAAGCGCTCATGTCTGAGAGTGCAAGTGACGTCACTTGCAGAGGAAGCGCTCATGTCTGAGAGTGCAAGTGACGTCACTTGCAGAGGAAGCGCTCATGTCTGAGAGTGCAAGTGACGTCACTTGCAGCGGAAGCGCTCGTGTCTAAGAGTGCAAGTGACGTCACTTGCAGAGGAAGCGCTCGTGTCTAAGAGTGCAAGTGACGTCACTTGCAGAGGAAGCGCTCATGTCTGAGAGTGCAAGTGACGTCACTTGCAGCGGAAGCGCTCGTGTATGAGAGTGCAAGTGACGTCACTTGCAGAGGAAGCGCTCATGTCTGAGAGTGCAAGTGACGTCACTTGCAGAGGAAGCGCTCATGTCTGAGAGTGCAAGTGACGTCACTTGCAGAGGAAGCGCTCGTGTCTAAGAGTGCAAGTGACGTCACTTGCAGAGGAAGCGCTCGTGTATGAGAGTGCAAGTGACGTCACTTGCAGCGGAAGCGCTCGTGTATGAGAGTGCAAGTGACGTCACTTGCAGAGGAAGCGCTCATGTCTGAGAGTGCAAGTGACGTCACTTGCAGAGGAAGCGCTCATGTCTGAGAGTGCAAGTGACGTCACTTGCAGAGGAAGCGCTCGTGTCTAAGAGTGCAAGTGACGTCACTTGCAGAGGAAGCGCTCATGTCTGAGAGTGCAAGTGACGTCACTTGCAGAGGAAGCGCTCGTGTCTAAGAGTGCAAGTGACGTCACTTGCAGAGGAAGCGCTCATGTCTGAGAGTGCAAGTGACGTCACTTGCAGAGGAAGCGCTCATGTCTGAGAGTGCAAGTGACGTCACTTGCAGAGGAAGCGCTCGTGTCTAAGAGTGCAAGTGACGTCACTTGCAGCGGAAGCGCTCGTGTATGAGAGTGCAAGTGACGTCACTTGCAGAGGAAGCGCTCGTGTATGAGAGTGCAAGTGACGTCACTTGCAGAGGAAGCGCTCATGTCTGAGAGTGCAAGTGACGTCACTTGCAGAGGAAGCGCTCATGTCTGAGAGTGCAAGTGACATCACTTGCAGAGGAAGCGCTCGTGTCTGAGAGTGCAAGTGACGTCACTTGCAGAGGAAGCGCTCGTGTCTAAGAGTGCAAGTGACGTCACTTGCAGAGGAAGCGCTCATGTCTGAGAGTGCAAGTGACATCACTTGCAGAGGAAGCGCTCGTGTATGAGAGTGCAAGTGACGTCACTTGCAGCGGAAGCGCTCGTGTCTGAGAGTGCAAGTGACGTCACTTGCAGAGGAAGCGCTCATGTCTGAGAGTGCAAGTGACGTCACTTGCAGAGGAAGCGCTCGTGTCTGAGAGTGCAAGTGACGTCACTTGCAGAGGAAGCGCTCATGTCTGAGAGTGCAAGTGACGTCACTTGCAGAGGAAGCGCTCATGTCTGAGAGTGCAAGTGACATCACTTGCAGAGGAAGCGCTCGTGTATGAGAGTGCAAGTGACGTCACTTGCAGCGGAAGCGCTCGTGTCTGAGAGTGCAAGTGACGTCACTTGCAGAGGAAGCGCTCGTGTCTGAGAGTGCAAGTGACGTCACTTGCAGCGGAAGCGCTCGTGTCTGAGAGTGCAAGTGACGTCACTTGCAGAGGAAGCGCTCGTGTCTAAGAGTGCAAGTGACGTCACTTGCAGCGGAAGCGCTCGTGTCTGAGAGTGCAAGTGACGTCACTTGCAGAGGAAGCGCTCGTGTCTGAGAGTGCAAGTGACGTCACTTGCAGAGGAAGCGCTCGTGTATGAGAGTGCAAGTGACGTCACTTGCAGAGGAAGCGCTCGTGTCTGAGAGTGCAAGTGACGTCACTTGCAGAGGAAGCGCTCGTGTCTGAGAGTCCAAGTGACGTCACTTGCAGAGGAAGCGCTCGTGTCTGAGAGTGCAAGTGACGTCACTTGCAGCGGAAGCGCTCGTGTCTGAGAGTGCAAGTGACGTCACTTGCAGCGGAAGCGCTCGTGTCTAAGAGTGCAAGTGACGTCACTTGCAGAGGAAGCGCTCGTGTATGAGAGTGCAAGTGACGTCACTTGCAGAGGAAGCGCTCGTGTCTAAGAGTGCAAGTGACGTCACTTGCAGAGGAAGCGCTCGTGTATGAGAGTGCAAGTGACGTCACTTGCAGCGGAAGCGCTCGTGTCTGAGAGTGCAAGTGACGTCACTTGCAGCGTAAGCGCTCGTGTCTGAGAGTGCAAGTGACGTCACTTGCAGCGTAAGCGCTCGTGTCTGAGAGTGCAAGTGACGTCACTTGCAGCGTAAGCGCTCGTGTCTGAGAGTGCAAGTGACGTCACTTGCAGCGGAAGCGCTCGTGTCTGAGAGTGCAAGTGACGTCACTTGCAGCGGAAGCGCTCGTGTCTGAGAGTGCAAGTGACGTCACTTGCAGCGGAAAGCGCTCGTGTCTGAGAGTGCAAGTGACGTCACTTGCAGAGGAAGCGCTCGTGTCTGAGAGTGCAAGTGACGTCACTTGCAGAGGAAGCGCTCGTGTCTGAGAGTGCAAGTGACGTCACTTGCAGCGGAAGCGCTCGTGTCTGAGCGTGCAAGTAAGTGACGTCACTTGCAGCGGAAGCGCTCGTGTCTGAGCGTGCAAGTGACGTCACTTGCAGCGGAAGAGCTCGTGTCTGAGAGTGCAAGTGACGTCACTTGCAGAGGAAGCGCTCGTGTCTGAGAGTGCAAGTGACGTCACTTGCAGCGGAAGCGCTCGTGTCTGAGAGTGCAAGTGACGTCACTTGCAGAGGAAGCGCTCATGTCTGAGAGTGCAAGTGACGTCACTTGCAGAGGAAGCGCTCATGTCTGAGAGTGCAAGTGACGTCACTTGCAGAGGAAGCGCTCGTGTATGAGAGTGCAAGTGACGTCACTTGCAGCGGAAGCGCTCGTGTCTGAGAGTGCAAGTGACGTCACTTGCAGAGGAAGCGCTCATGTCTGAGAGTGCAAGTGACATCACTTGCAGAGGAAGCGCTCGTGTCTGAGAGTGCAAGTGACGTCACTTGCAGAGGAAGCGCTCGTGTCTAAGAGTGCAAGTGACGTCACTTGCAGCGGAAGCGCTCGTGTCTGAGAGTGCAAGTGACGTCACTTGCAGAGGAAGCGCTCGTGTCTGAGAGTGCAAGTGACGTCACTTGCAGAGGAAGCGCTCGTGTATGAGAGTGCAAGTGACGTCACTTGCAGAGGAAGCGCTCGTGTCTGAGAGTGCAAGTGACGTCACTTGCAGAGGAAGCGCTCGTGTCTGAGAGTCCAAGTGACGTCACTTGCAGAGGAAGCGCTCGTGTCTGAGAGTGCAAGTGACGTCACTTGCAGCGGAAGCGCTCGTGTCTGAGAGTGCAAGTGACGTCACTTGCAGCGGAAGCGCTCGTGTCTGAGAGTGCAAGTGACGTCACTTGCAGAGGAAGCGCTCGTGTCTGAGAGTGCAAGTGACGTCACTTGCAGAGGAAGCGCTCGTGTCTGAGAGTGCAAGTGACGTCACTTGCAGCGGAAGCGCTCGTGTCTGAGAGTGCAAGTGACGTCACTTGCAGCGGAAGCGCTCGTGTCTGAGAGTGCAAGTGACGTCACTTGCAGAGGAAGCGCTCGTGTCTGAGAGTGCAAGTGACGTCACTTGCAGAGGAAGCGCTCGTGTCTGAGAGTGCAAGTGACGTCACTTGCAGCGGAAGCGCTCGTGTCTGAGAGTGCAAGTGACGTCACTTGCAGAGGAAGCGCACGTGTCTGAGAGTGCAAGTGACGTCACTTGCAGCGGAAGCGCTCGTGTCTGAGAGTGCAAGTGACGTCACTTGCAGAGGAAGCGCTCGTGTATGAGAGTGCAAGTGACGTCACTTGCAGCGGAAGCGCTCGTGTCTGAGAGTGCAAGTGACGTCACTTGCAGAGGAAGCGCTCGTGTATGAGAGTGCAAGTGACGTCACTTGTAGAGGAAGCGCTCGTGTCTGAGAGTGCAAGTAACGTCACTTGCAGAGGAAGCGCTCGTGTATGAGAGTGCAAGTGACGTCACTTGCAGCGGAAGCGCTCGTGTCTGAGAGTGCAAGTGACGTCACTTGTAGAGGAAGCGCTCGTGTCTGAGAGTGCAAGTAACGTCACTTGCAGAGGAAGCGCTGGTGTCTGAGAGTGCAAGTGACGTCACTTGCAGCGGAAGTGCTCGTGTCTGAGAGTGCAAGTGACGTCACTTGCAGAGGAAGCGCTCGTGTCTGAGAGTGCAAGTGACGTCACTTGCAGCGGAAGAGCTCGTGTCTGAGAGTGCAAGTGACGTCACTTGCAGCGTAAGCGCTCGTGTCTGAGAGTGCAAGTGACGTCACTTGCAGCGGAAGCGCTCGTGTCTGAGCGTGCAAGTGACGTCACTTGCAGAGGAAGCGCTCGTGTATGAGAGTGCAAGTGACGTCACTTGCAGCGGAAGAGCTCGTGTCTGAGAGTGCAAGTGACGTCACTTGCAGAGGAAGCGCTCGTGTCTGAGAGTGCAAGTGACGTCACTTGCAGCGGAAGCGCTCATGTCTGAGAGTGCAAGTGACGTCACTTGCAGCGGAAGCGCTCGTGTCTGAGAGTGCAAGTGACGTCACTTGCAGCGGAAGCGCTCGTGTCTGAGAGTGCAAGTGACGTCACTTGCAGCGGAAGCGCTCGTGTCTGAGAGTGCAAGTGACGTCACTTGCAGAGGAAGCGCACGTGTCTGAGAGTGCAAGTGACGTCACTTGCAGCGGAAGCGCTCGTGTCTGAGAGTGCAAGTGACGTCACTTGCAGCGGAAGCGCTCGTGTCTGAGCGTGCAAGTGACGTCACTTGCAGCGGAAGCGCTCGTGTCTGAGAGTGCAAGTGACGTCACTTGCAGCGGAAGCGCTCGTGTCTGAGAGTGCAAGTGACGTCACTTGCAGAGGAAGCGCTCGTGTCTGAGAGTGCAAGTGACGTCACTTGCAGAGGAAGCGCTCGTGTATGAGAGTGCAAGTGACGTCACTTGCAGAGGAAGCGCTCGTGTCTGAGAGTGCAAGTGACGTCACTTGCAGCGGAAGCGCTCGTGTCTGAGAGTGCAAGTGACGTCACTTGCAGCGGAAGCGCTCGTGTCTGAGAGTGCAAGTGACGTGACTTGCAGAGGAAGCGCTCGTGTATGAGAGTGCAAGTGACGTCACTTGCAGAGGAAGCGCACGTGTCTGAGAGTGCAAGTGACGTCACTTGCAGCGGAAGCGCTCGTGTCTGAGCGTGCAAGTGACGTCACTTGCAGAGGAAGCGCTCGTGTCTGAGAGTGCAAGTGACGTCACTTGCAGCGGAAGCGCTCGTGTCTGAGAGTGCAAGTGACGTCACTTGCAGCGGAAGCGCTCGTGTCTGAGAGTGCAAGTGACGTCACTTGCAGCGGAAGCGCTCGTGTCTGAGAGTGCAAGTGACGTCACTTGCAGAGGAAGCGCTCGTGTCTGAGAGTGCAAGTGACGTCACTTGCAGCGGAAGCGCTCGTGTCTGAGAGTGCAAGTGACGTCACTTGCAGCGGAAGAGCTCGTGTCTGAGAGTGCAAGTGACGTCACTTGCAGAGGAAGCGCTCGTGTCTGAGAGTGCAAGTGACGTCACTTGCAGAGGAAGCGCTCGTGTCTGAGAGTGCAAGTAACGTCACTTGCAGAGGAAGCGCTCGTGTCTGAGCGTGCAAGTCCGAGAGTGCAAGTGACGTCACTTGTCTGCAGCCAGACGCTATTGGATTACTGACATAATTTTCATTTTTGGGTGAATTAACCCTTTAATGATTAAAAAAAAAAAAATGAAGTCACCAAAAATACAGTAAAACATACTTCCATACCATCATAGAAACCGATCCACTAACTCGAACATTTTCATTTGTCATATCGACCATTTCTGTGAATTGAGGGTCTGTGTATTCAAATCTGCTGCCGTACACAATAGATGAGATGATGTTTGCCGCAGCGTAGTTCACAGGCTGTGTTGTATCGAAGGGTTTCCCTGTGAAGAGAAAACAAATGTGTCTTAACGGATCCTTTAAACTAAGAGCATGATTGCAGATGTCCATAAATGTGTTTCAGCTTGTACCTTCAAACTTTTCAAACTCTCCTTTCAGATACTGAATTTCCTCTATGATTTTCTCTTCACTTCCTCTCTTGCCCATCCCGAAGTCCCGCAGGTTGCTGAGAGCGAAGCGTCGCATCTCTCTCCAGTTCTCTCCATTGGAAAAGAGGATTCCTGATCAACACAGAACCATCTGACCGTGAGTCTCAGCAACAACACAAGCAGAAAATGATTACTTTGTGAGTTAAACATACATTAACCTTAGACCTTTGGGACTTATATAATGCACATAAGCAAGCTTTCACTGTATGTCAATTTAATAAGCAACAAGTCACTGTAAAATCCAACAGTTGTTCTAACAAACACTTTTTAATTAACTTTACTTAACGTCTTACCTTAATTGTACATATCTAGTAATCTGTACTATTCACATACTATGACTTTTTAACTCAGAAAACCCAAGTTTTTAATAGATTATTTATTTATTTATTTATTTATTTATAAAATATACACTTATTTCCTCACTTCTGCAGTTATCTCACTCATTTCCCAAAGTCATCTTGAATGTTGAATTGTCAATATAGTGACAAATTTGAGAGAGTATCACATAAGCTAACTCCATAAATTGATGTTGATTTTCCTAAAATGTTTTTGTTTGAACTCACCATTATGGTTATTAATTCCCTGCAACTTCATTTATATTATTCTAATTCTCTTCCTATTGATGCAGTGATGCAACAAGAAATCACAGTTATTTGGTATTCTGCATGCAAAACAAAACAATGGAAACAATGAAATGTTATTTATTTTTATTAATTGTAACAACTATTTTTAAAGCGAATAAAACAAAACAAAACAAAAATAGTCAAATAAAGCAATTGTATATTAGACCCTTTTCACAGATGACATGTTTTAACAGTCATAATAATAATAATAGTAATAATAATTTGTTACATTTATATAGCGATTTTCTGGGTACTCAAATTGCTTTACTCATGGAAGTGGGAATCTCCTCAACCACGACCATCAGCAAATGTAAATTTGTCAGTTCACACTACTATTCCTATTTCACCTGTTTTTTTAAGGCAATCAGTTTGTATGCTTTTTTAAGTAAGTCTAACTAATTAGATTTTACAGTATATTTATAACTGTATATGTTACTTAAAAATATATAAAAAACAAGTTTGTCACCAAATATTGCTAGGAAACCACATATAGCCTACTCCTTGTTTAAAGATATAGCACACATTTGCAAGCCAACAAAAAGGCATTTTTAGATTTTTCGTGGTTAAAGTAATTTGTTCACCCCCAAATGTTTTGTGCTTGTTTATTATGAGCTCATATTAGTGTAAAATGTAATGAAAAAACATTTATAGTTCAGATGTTAAACCCAATTACATTGGCCTGGAGAGGAACTGAAAGGATTTGCAACATGTTTGTTTTTCAACATGTCTAATATTTACAGTTTGTTCTGTACATTACATTTCTATACATTCATTAGAGTTGAAAAAAAAAAAAAAAAAAATCCTACCATGTCCGTTGTGCGTTATCCTGCAACCAGGTTCAATTTTTCGGTCGCCGAACTCTTCTGCATAGTTCACGAGAGCCTCTTTGACAGTTTTGTACCCAATTAAGACAACTATTTTTCTGGGACCCAAAAACACTTGGAATATGTTTCCGTGGGTTTTGGACAGCTGGAGGACACAGAGAAAGACATTTACAAACAAATCTTAAAATGTTAGACCACTATTCATTTTAAACGTATCAAGTTCCCACCTCACAAAAGGCGTCAAAGGGTCTCTCGAGGTCAAGGGTCAGCAGGTTCCCCAGCAGCGGCAGAGGTTTGGGTCCCGGTGGCTCTTTCCCCTCTTTCTGAGATCTGGATCCAGTGGAAAGCAAAAACAAAACCAGAAGCAACAGCAACGCGCCCAGTAATGTTCCTGTGCTGAGAAACTGCAGAAGTGACTCGATTACAGCCATTTTCTCTCTAAGCTTCTGAACTGATGCACTCGCAGATTTATAGATGCATTTACAGAGTAGGATTCTTTTATTGAGAACACAAGCTGTTGGTAGCTGCAGTCATCAAGTCTGATTAAAGGGAACTTTACATGGTATCTTATAGGCATTCAGTGGGCAGTCCTTAAAGGTGTTGACCTTACACACAGCCTTAGAAGTGCCTGCTAAAACAAAAGCATCTAAAGACAATACAGAAAATCACCCCTGGTTGTGAAACTCCACCAGACCTATCTCAAAAGAATTCAAACAGGATCAACGGGTTTGACAATACAGGTGAAACCCGAAAAATTAGAATATCTTGCAAAAGTTCATTTATTTCAGTAATTCAACTTAAAAGGTGAAACTAATATAGGCTACTGTATTATAGGCTGCGTTTACACTTGGCATTAACATGCGATCACCGTGATCCGATCAAGCAGATCGGATCATTAGCCAATCAGGACATTGCGCGTTTACATTTGTTCACATTAAGTAACCTCTGTATCTGGATAACCGATCGGATTTCTGTTTCCTGCATAATATTTAAATCAGGTCTGTGGCACGACACCAGATTATGAGTAAAGATGATACAAATTAAACAATGAATTGCTTTCACTCACTCAATTTACTTTCCTGTGCAATCTCCAGTCTTAGATCAAATTAAGTTTTTTGAACGAAGGAATACTTCCAGAGTTGATCATACAAAAATAACTGGGTTGATCATGTTAAACAAGTCACATCATCGATCATCTGGGTTGAAGGTTAGCGTGCAATGACTATATTGACAGAAATGGGAGATTGATGAACGTGCTGAAACAATAAAAACATTGAATGTTTAAAACATTAAAAAATTCAGATTCCGATTATTCCTCTGGCAAAGCAGCGTGCAGCTCTTCATTAAGATCTCATGACTGACTGTGATTGTGCAGGTGATTGCCTCGTTCAGATAATGTTGCACAATTAAGATGAAAAATGACACACATAGTATCATGCAAGTCTAAATAAACTGTTTTAAAGATTGACGTTTATTTTAAAGTTGAAATAAGTTTAATTGATTGTCTAAACTGCGTCTGGCCATTATTTTCTGCCAGCCACATGGGGAGACTGGGTGGGGATTTATATGACGTCCACCTGTGAATGCAGGCACGATGGCTGGATTGCGTTTACATTACACTGAGATCTGATCACAATGCGTCCTCGACTACCTCTGAACCTGAACACGCTGATCGGATAACATTCCGATCAGAAGTGCGTTTACACTTGTCTTTTCAATGTGTATGTGGACAACATCAGGTCGCATGTTAATGCCAAATGAGTCTATATAATATATTATACGTAAGGTAAAATTTAGTTACCATACTCAACATTCTTTACTTAATGAGTTTACTTTTAGTGAAATTGTATATTTAATTATTTATAACAAAGGTTTATTGTTCTTGTTATTATGACTTAATTACTTCAAGTTTAATTTACTTAAAAAGCGTGATGCAATAATTTATGAATATAAAGTAAATATTAAAAAAAATTCAATGTAGCCTTTTCTGCTGTTAGAGAGTGTTGCGATAAATGTCTAATGGAATGTCAAAGGGCAACTACAGCTTTGGAAAATAATATGTGCTTTAACCTGTTTGTCCTGGACTTAATAGCCCTGTACCTCTTCCCAGCCAGGAAAGGGACAAGCATTCTGTATCCTGGATGGGTAGGATGCACGGCAGCAAAGGCTTTATCATGTGGACAAGTATCTTGAGTCAATGTCGTTGTTTTTTCGAGAAAATAATGGAAACTTAAATAATACTTGGAAATAATACTTAACAGTAACTTCCAAAAGCCCATGAAAAAACCAAGGCAGAACACCGTAACACCAGTTACCGCTCTTTGGCTTTGTTTTAGAACGCTCAAATTGAGTTACGGTACTCTGCCTTCGTTTAGCCGTGGGTCAATATGAAGTTACTGTGCCAGTGTTCTATCAAATAATATCAGATTGTACAGTATTCTGCCTTTGAACCCGCTATTGGTCTGAACCCGATCCATCGACAAACGTGCGATATCGATCACAAAGGATATATGCAGAGTTGACAGAAAAATGTTACTCATGCCGTAGCAGGTGAAAACAACAAAGAACTAGCGCCCCGCGTCACCCAGGTCGGGTACCGGACCTGGTTGGAACACTCATGCATCTAGCTGCAGAGTGCCAAAACTGCGCCGGCGCATTCAGCACCGCCCTGAACACGCGGATTTATGCCACATGGGTAGTGCTAATAATGAAGCAACAAGTGTATTGGTGCATACAACATCAAACCAGCTGTTACAAGCAGGTTATATAGATAATCACAGCGTCCGGCCTAAATCCGTGGGACGAGCCAAGTTCACAAGCACAATAATAGGGCAGACAGCTGAAACCACAGCATACTGAAAAGACGCAGATGTCTAAGGTCCCAGTGGCTTTTTCCCCTCTTTCTGAGATCTGGATCCAGAGGAAAGCAAATACAAAACCAGAAGCAACAGCTAAGTGCCCAGTTATGTACCTGTGCTGAGAAACTGCAGAAGTGACTCGATTACAGCCATTTTCTCTCTAAGCTTCTGAACTGATGCACTCACAGATTTATAGATGCATTTACAGAGCAGGATTCTTTATTGAGAACACAAGCTGTTGGTAGCTGCAGTCATCAAGTCTGATTCGGGAACTTTACATAGTATCTTATAGGCATTCAGTGGGCAGTCCTTAAAGGTGTTGACCTTACACACAGCCTTAGAAGTGCCTGCTGAAACAAAAGCATCTAAAGACAATACAGAAAATCCCCCCTGGCTGTGAAACTCCACCAGACCTATCTCAAAAGAATTCAAACAGCAGGATCAACGGGTTTGAAAATTTGAATATCTTGCAAAAGTTAATTTCAGTAATTCAACTTAAAAGGTGAAACTAATATACTGTATTATATAGACTCATTACATGCAAAGTGAGATGTTTAAAGTCTTTATTTGTTATAATTTAGATGATTATGGCTTACAGCTATGAAAACGTTTTCACAATATTCTCATTTTGAATTTGGGGTTTTCATTAGCTGTAAGCACACTGTAAAA
This sequence comes from Rhinichthys klamathensis goyatoka, assembly GCF_029890125.1. Classification (NCBI taxonomy): domain Eukaryota; kingdom Metazoa; phylum Chordata; class Actinopteri; order Cypriniformes; family Leuciscidae; genus Rhinichthys; species Rhinichthys klamathensis. Next base: position 1,289,545 of record NW_026606713.1, on the reverse strand, counting down.
CCTAACAGTGCTATTTACTCAATTAAATTGAGTTCACTGCACTCAAATAATACCGAAACTTGAAGTGGGTTGAATGACTGAAACAGAACTCAAACTGAATGAGTTATAGAACATTATATCCCAGAATGATAATTGAATAATAATTGCATAGTTAAGTTAATGAATCATCAATTAAGTGATGATTGATCATTAGTGATGAACACCTGCTGTTAACAAGCAGAATCACTGAAGGAAAGAGAAATACAAGGTTTAAGGTCACCATGATGGAGATCAGCGTTTGCTTTAGTTGGGGTCTTGACCCTTGACGTTTGAGTACAAGTTTTTCAATGGCTGCTGTAATTGAATGTTTATGAAACATTTGATATGGCACAAAATTCCAAGGAAAAGTATGTTCGGGTGATGATGGTCAAGGTTTAATGATGACAATCATCACTTAATGAATTGATTCACTGACCTCATTCAGAGTCTAGTCTCTGACAAAAAAGGGGAAATATTATTGGTTTTATTTGAAACTAAGATTCTACATCATAATAACTAGCGATGTTTTGACTATCAGATAGTATGAAGGATTTTATAGAAAATGTAACTCTTTACTAAAACTACCACAGATATCAAGAATCAGCATATAATTCTCAACAATGGTGACCATTAAATACGATTCATACTGCAATGCATGCTGGGTACTACCATAATACAAACCTTATCCATGGCGCCCAGCATGCATTGCAGCATGAATCGTTTTTTAATGGTCACCATTGTTGAGATTCATATGCTGATTCTTGATGTCTGTGTAAGTCAGCATGATACCATAGATGTTTTTCAAATCTGATTGTAACAACAATGGGCCTTACAGCAGCATCACAGTTCTTTTATAATGAATAATACAAGTTATATAACACCTGTTTAATCAGAGATCATTCTCTAGAAAAGATCAGAAAATCAAGACACCAAATGATGATTCATCATTCCATAAATCATCATCAAAACAAAATTTTCTTTTGGCTTTTGTGCCATAACAAATGTGTTATATTAACACTCAGTTACAGCAGCCAAAGGAAAAACTGGTGTTATAAAGTTGAGGGTCAAGAGCCCAACTAAAGCAAACACTGACCACTATCATGGTGTCTTTAAATGAAACTCAATAAATCCTCTTCATCTAAACCTCTGTTCATTCACAATAACAACTTCTGTAGACGCATGATAAAAGTCACACTGGTTAGTAATAAGTGAAGCTGGTAATGCTGTTTGTGGAGTTGTTCAATCCTCCTCTGCTGAGATCTTGAGAGATTTAAACATTTTATCTTCAGTTGATTTCATCTAATGTTGTGGTTGGAAGTCAGTTGTAATTCTTGTGTTTCTCTGTCCTTCAGTGATGTTAACAGCAGGTGTTTGTCACTAATGCTCAACAATCACTTAATTAATCACTTAATTTCTTGACTGCAATATCTACTTTTAGTGAACTCAACTGAAATAATTTCAGAGTACTCATAACTATTGTTTTTTATAAACTTAAATGAATTAAGGTAATCGGTTTCCTCAAATGAAATGAGTTAGCTTAACTCATTGGATTTGACTTTGTGTGTGATATTGTGAGCTAGCAGTAACTGCATTTCATTTAAAGTTTGTCATTTCACTGTTTTTACTCAATAAAGTTAAAGGTGCTCTAAGCGATGTCATGTGTTTTTTAGGCCAAAACATTTTTTGTCACATACAGCAAACATCTCCTCACTATCCGCTGGCTGCCTGTCCCCTGAACACACTGTAAAGAAACGCGATCTCTGTAGACAGCCCATGCTTCACAAACAGCACCAAAAACAAACTGCAGCGACCCGCTCCCCAAAACATAACAAACTGTTCCAGCCAATGACCGACAAGAAGGGTTTGGGGGTGTGGTTTGGGGGGTTAGTGTGCGGATGAGGAGAAGGGAGGGTCTAGCTAGCCTCCGTTTTGTTTGACAATAGTTCGAACGTCAACAAGAAGTGACGTCACCCAGGATCGCTTAGAGAACCTTTAAGTTTCACCTATATACAGTATTAAATGCAGTGTAAAGTTTAATTGTGTTTTAAGAAATATTATTGTTTTAGTGAACTTGAATAAAATAAGTTCAGAGTACTCATAACTATTGTTTTTTATAAACTTAAATTAATTGAGGTAATCAGTTTCCTCAAATGAAATAAGTTAGCTTAACTTGTTGGGTTTTACAGTGCATAATCATCAACATTATAACAAATAAAGGCTTGAGATATCTCACTTTGCATGTAATGAGTCTATACAATATATTATACGTAATGTAAAATTGAGTTACCAATACTCAACATTCTTTACTTAATGAGTTTACTTAGAGAACTTGAGTGTAATTGTGTATTTAAGTATTTATAACAAAGGTTTATTGTTCTTGTTATTTTTACTTAATTACTTCAAGTTTAATTTACTTAAAAAGCGTAAATTTGGGTCCTGTCCAAAGGATTGTACACAGCAAAATCCCCAGAGTTAAATTAACTCTGCTCAGAGAACATTTGGTCCCTTTCTACAGAGAGTTAAAATAACTCTGAATCAGAGTTAAAGTTAATGAGATACTTAAGTGATTAATTAAGTGATGATTGGGCATTAATGATGAACACCTGCTGTCAACAAGCAGAATCACTGAAGGAAAGAGAAACAACAAGAACAGAAAAAATATAAACACAAGAACTACAACTGACTTCTAGCCACAGCCTTAGATGAAATCAAATGTAGACAAAAGACATTAAATATCTCTAGTTCTCAGCAGAGGAGGATTAAACAACTTCACAAACAGCATTACCAGCTTCACTTATTACTAACCGGTCTTATTGAGAATTAACAGAAGTTTAGATGTTGATGATTTATTTAAAATGTTTGATCACCATTATGGCGACGAGTGTTTCCTTTAGTTGGTCAGATTTTACTCTTGGCTTTTATTCTGAGTTTGTGGTTTTTGTAACAGGCTTTATCATAACATGTAGTTTGTTACAAAGACTGCCAAAAACAATTATGATCAGGTGATATAGTTTTCAACAACAAAAAATAGAATAATGCACTTATCTCATCACTGTCCAAAAGTGGTTATATGATGTTAATACATTATATTCACTAACAATACTCTCTTGCTACAGATCGGACATTCTGATTTTTGGCTTTTAAAATACATTATGGGGATTTTTTTTTCCAAGGCACAGACATCAAGAATCAGCATATGAATCTCAACAATGGTAACATGCTTCAAGCCGCAATGCATGCTGGGAGCCATACGTTTTATATTATTGTGGCTCCCAGCATGCATTGCGGCATGAAGCATGTTACCATTGTAAAATATTGTACCATTGTAAAATACTGTACCATTGTAAAATACCATTGTAAAATACTGTAAAATACACCGAAAAAATAATGTTTTCCCTTTAATGATAAAAAAAAAAAAATAAGTCACCAAAAATACAGTAAAACATATTTCCATACCATCATAGAAGCCGATCCCAAAATCCAAACACTTTCAGTTGCCCTGTCGACCATTTCTGTGAATTGAGGGTCTGTGTATTCAAATCTGCTGCCGTACACAATAGATGAGATGATGTTTGCCACAGCGTAGTTCACAGGCTGTGTTGTCTCGAAGGGTTTCCCTGTGAAGAGAAAACAAATGTCTCTCAACGGATCCATGATTGCAGATGTCCATAAATGTTTTTCAGCTTGTACCTTCAAACTTATCAAACTCTCCTTTCAGATACTGAATTTCCTCTATGATTTTCTCTTCACTTCCTCTCTTGCCCATCCCGAAGTCCCGCAGGTTGCTGAGAGCGAAGCGTCGCATCTCTCTCCAGTTCTCTCCATTGGAAAAGAGGACTCCTGATCAACACAGAACATCTGACCGTGAGTCTCAGCAACAACACAAGCAGAAAATGATTACTTTGTGAGTTAAACATACATTAACCTTATTTTTGGGATTTATATAATGCATATAAGCAAGCTTACACTGTATGTCAGGTTAATAAGCGACAAGTCAATTCACCACTGACTACACTGTAAAATCCAACAGTTGTTCTAACAAACACTTTTTAGTTAACTTTACTTAATGTCTTAATTGTAAAACATCTAGTAATCTGTACTATTCACATACTATGACTTTTTAACTCAGAAAACCCAAGTTAAGATTAATGTATTGGTTTGAGTGACACTTTGTCAAGCAAAAATAGTTTTGAGGCGGGCAAATTTTAATAGATTTTTGACTTATTTTCTCACTTCTGCAGTTATCTCACTCATTTCCCAAAGTCATCTTGAATATTGAATTGTCAATATAGTGAAAAATTTGAGAGAATATCACATAAGCTAACTCCATAAATTGATGTTGATTTTCCTAAAATGTTTTTGTTTGAACTCACCATTATGGTGATTAGTTCCCTGCAACTTCATTAATATTATTGTAATTCCCTTCATATTGATGCAGTGATGCAACAAGAAATCACAGTTATTTGGTATTCTGCATCCCAAACTAAACAATGGAAACAATGAAATGTTATTTATTTTTATTAATTGTAACAATAACGATTTTTTAAAGCAAATAAAAAATAAAATAAAAAGTAAAACAAAACAATTGTATATTAGACCCTTTTCACAGATGACGTGTTTTAACAGTCATAATAATAATAATATGTTCGATTTATATAGCGATTTTCTGGGTACTCAAATTGCTTTACTCATGGAAGTGGGAATCTCCTCAACCACAACCATCAGCAAATGTAAATTTGTCAGTACACACTACTATTCCTATTTCACCTGTTTTTTTATCAGTTTATCACATCAGTTTGCATGGTTTTTTTTAAGTAAGTCTAACTAATTCGATTTTACAGTATATTTATAAATGTATATGTTATTTAAAAATATATATAAAAAAACTATTTTGTCACCAAATATTGCAAGGATACCACATATACTCCTTGTTTAAAGATATAGCACACATTTCCAAGCCAACAAAAAGGCATTTTTAGATGTTTCATGGTTAAAGTAAGTTGTTCACCCCCAAATGTTTTGTGCTTGTTTATTATGAGCTCATATTAGTGTCAAATTTAATGAAAACACATTTATACTTAAGTAGTTAAACCCAATTACATTGGCCTGGAGAGGAACTGAAAGGATTTGCAACATGTTTGTTTTTTAACATGTCTAGCAATTTACAGTTTGTTCTGTACATTACATTTCTATACATTCATTAGAGTTGAAAAAGCAACAACAGAAAATCCTACCATGGTCATTGTGCGTGATCGTGAAACCAGGTTCAATTTTTCGGTCGCCGAACTCTTCTCCATAGTTCACGAGAGCTTCTTTGACAGTTTTGTACCCAACTAAGACCACAGTTTTCCTGGGACCCAAAAACACTTGGAATACGTTTCCATAGGTTTTGGACAGCTGGAGGACACAGAGAAAGACATTTACAAACAAATCTTAAAATGTTAGACCACTATTCATTTTAAATGTATCATGTTCCCACTTCAAAAAAGTTGTCAAAGGGTCTCTTGAGGTCAAGGGTCAGCAGGTTCCCCAGCAGCGGCAGAGGTTTGGGTCCCGGTGGCTCTTTCCCCTCTTTCTGAGATCTGGATCCAGTGGAAAGCAAAAACAAAACCAGAAGCAACAGCAACGCGCCCAGTAATGTACCTGTGCTGAGAAACTGCAGAAGTGACTCGATTACAGCCATTTTCTCTCTAAGCTTCTGAACTGATGCACTCGCAGATTTATAGATGCATTTACAGAGTAGGATTCTTTATTGAGAACACAAGCTGTTGGTAGCTGCAGTCATCAAGTCTGATTAAAGGGAACTTTACATGGTATCTTATAGGCATTCAGTGGGCAGTCCTTAAAGGTGTTGACCTTACACACAGCCTTAGAAGTGCCTGCTAAAACAAAAGAATCTAAAGACAATACAGAAAATCACCCCTGGGGCCATCCTTAAAAATATTCTTGTTTGCCGTAACCCGACCGACCCTGTCAAATTAGGACCGACCCAATTATTATTTTTTTTTTCCTTTTAGTCCGAACGACTTGCCGGTTGTAAACTTGCATTAAGACCGACCGATTTTTTTTTACTCTTCAAACAACTAATACAAATACAATAAAATAATATACATTAGTAAGTATTGTGAATATAAATTGCGTAGGCTACGTTCTTTCTTTTAAATAAAAACCCGTGGCGTCATCTATTATGATTATGTTTACACCATTGGTTTACGCATGTCACATAGCCTGTGCGTTCGCTTCGTTTCATTCACTGTCAATGGTTCGCGCTCGGTGATGATGGCTGCGGCGCGGCTGCTTGTGAAATACGTCTGTATGAGCCTACATTCAGTCGCTCATTATTCGAAATTCTTAATGGTCAAATAGGAGAATAGGGAATCGATGTTAACGGCCTTTTCTCGGAGCGCGTCCAGCTCGTCATGACATGCCCACCGCGAACACGCGTCACACAGCAACTGCAGGCTCTGACAAACAAACACACATAAGTGTGGGAAGCCAAACACACCGAAAGTGGGACAAACGGCGCGGTGTGTTACAGAGTTTCGCGCTGGGCTGACTTATAATCTGCGTGGCTCAATGGACCGAGCCGCGCGAGTCGCGACAGACTCGACAGCGCAGGGAGAAGTGTTTGCTTGCGCCAGCCAATGGTCAGAGCGGCGCGAACCAATCTCACCAGCGCCGCGCTGACCAATAAAACAGCACATCCCATACCGAAATGTACTAAATAGCACAAAAGAAAATCGACCATTCCATAATATGTCAGGACTATACCAAAGTCCTTTTAGGCAAGTCATGCCACTCGGCCGCCATCTTGGCAACGCCTCCGGGCAGCTATTTCGGACTAACAAGACCAGGCTCCTATCTAAATGAATGGGCAGAGAGTCAGAACTGCAGTTTCACTGGTCACCGGGACATAAAAACTGCATGTATAGAAACAGCAGTAAAATATGATAAAAATCGCTGAAAAAGTTTGATGACTTTGCCCCAAAATAAGGTTTAAAACGCCTTTTCCCCACAGGTTATACTTTTACTACGCATGCGCAAGGGTTCTCTCCCTCGGTCGTGCGCGCGCTACACGGTTTGAAGCACAGTGTGTGTGAGCTCTTGCTCACTCGCTCTAGATTCCGGGAGATTTGAACTAATTTGCGGGCATCAGGGAGCCGCTACCAATCTGCGGGAGACTTCTGATGTCTGATATTACACAACTCACACATACACTGCATATCAAATCTGCCGCCTTTTCAAACAGTAACGTATTTTGCGCTGTCGCAAACCTCAACTGTGCGCATGCGTCAGTGGAACCAGACGATAGGGTTAAATGTTTCCCGGCTTGACTGTTAAAAGCAGACGATTGGCTTTCCAGCGGGAGGGGCGGGGCATGTGCATACAACCGCCATCTTTGGCGTTACAGGTTTTCCCTATATAGTTGTATTAAGGATTGATGAAGTGGCATGTCTCTATATAAATAGTCTCTGACTATACTTAATAGGCCTATAGTTTCTACAATGCGCCTAGCCATTTGACCTCACTGATTTCCGTTAATAGCAGATGTTTATGGGTCAAATCTCTCACTCTCTCCCTGCAACTTTTTGTTACCCTCCTTTCCTGCTCCTAGACCAGAAAGGGGGCTTGTAACAGTATGGGTCAAATGTAAACGAATGGTGCCAAACGCGCTGTTTTATTGGTCGGCGCAGCGCTGGTGAGATTAGTCATTTTAATTTATTTGTTTCCCTCTGAAAATCCACTTTCATTGAAATCTAGTGGCTCCTTTTTTTTTTTTTTTTGATTCTGCCTATTTTTTTTTCCAAATGAATGCAGCTGGAATTAATGCAATAAATATGTTTTTTTTGACAAAGATTTCAAATTGTTTGTGGTCTATAACCTGTATCAGAATGAGGTTCGCAATGGTGCGCCCGAAGACATGGGTTGAAGACCCAGTCACCCAGCCAGCACAGTCATGTGGGGCCCACATGGGTTTGACGTGGGCTATCTAACTGGGACCCAGCCAGTTTTGCTCCCGGTTTCCATGTAGGCCCCACATGGGTTTGCCCAGATGAACTGAACACTGCTCAGTGTGCACACTACAGGCTGTTAAATGTAACACATATCAGTGTTGGAGTTAATGAGATAATTAAGTGATTGAGTGATGATTGAGCATTATTGATGAACACCTGATGTTAACAAGCAGAATCACTAAAGGAGAAAATCATAAATTGTAAGCCACCGTTATGTCGATCAGTGTTTGCTTTAGTTGGGCTCTTGACCCTTAGACTATCACTTTTAATTTTGTTTGTCTGCTGTTATTGATTTATAACAGTCAAATAAACAAAGAAAAATGTGATCTGATAGTGTTGGTTATGTTTTGGCATAATCATGCTGTGATCGGATAAATGAAACTTCTTGAGATTATCTAGTTCAACTTGTTAGCAACAGCTTTGTGATTCCACAGCATACGGCTATCAGTATTATTTTTAATCAAAAATATTTCATAAACATTGTTCTGATCAAAACACTTTCAAATTAATTTATTTAGAAACACAGACATCAATAATCAGCCTGTGAATCTCAACACTGGTGACAATAATAATGCATGTTGCAGTGGCTGCCACCAATCACAACTCATTAATGGCTCCCATCATGCATTGCGGTATGAATAAATTATGATCTGAATTGTCTATGTAATTTACTTTTCCTAATTGAATATTCTGCTCGTCACCATTGTTGAGATGCATTGACTGAATCTTGATGTCTGGGTGTGCCTAAAAGAAAGTTTTTTTTTTTTTTTGTAAAACAACTTTTAAAAGAATTCCTTTATATTATAACAAAAATTCTGGATATTTATGCAGAATCATAGTTATGCTGTAACCAACAACATAAATCACTAAACATAAAGTTCAAATGATGACTGTCATAATATAACCAACACCATTACATCACTTTTTTTTCTGTTCATCTGCCAGTTATAAGTCAGAAACAACAGCCAAACAAAATCTAAAGTTAATAATATAAGGGTCAAGAGCCCAACTAAAGCAAACAATGATCGCCATAACGGTGGCTTACAATTTTCTCCTTCAGTGATTCTGCTTTAGGTGTCTTCAATAATGCTCAATCATTATTCAATCACTTAATTATCTCATTAACTCCAACACTGATATGTGTTACATTTAACAGCCTGTAGTGTGCACACTGAGCAGTGTTCAGTTCATCTGGGCAAACCCATGTGGGGCCTACATGGAAACCGGGAGCAAAACTGGCTGGGTCCCAGTTAGATAGCCCACGTCAAACCCACGTGGGCCCCACATGGCTGTGCTGGCTGGGCAGTGACGTCACGATATGTAAATTTGTTTAAATTCATACCGACGTAATCACCATGACCAAAATTATCCTTTTTTTTTTACATTGAATCTTGAAAAGAAAAAAATAGACCTACCTGCCGACCCTTTTTTTTTTTTTTTTTTTTTTTTTTGCTGTTACTGCAAACCAAAATATTTTTAAGGATAGCCTGGTTGTGAAACTCCAGCAGACCTATCTCAAAAGAATTCAATCAACAGGATCAATGACTTTGACAATATTATCAAACGGTTTGAGCACCATCTGGTTACAAGGACTAAGATTATGTAAACATTAACACATAGTTTGACTCTGTAGGAAGATCGAAGACTGACAAACCCCCCTCTCTGGAAACTCTATCAGTAAACATGATGCCATCACCTTGAATGCCAAATACAGTGTAGTTCACCTTAGTTTTTTATGTGATGCTATGTCAGGATATAGGATCAGCAGATCTTAAACCGATTCTTAAATTTGTCATTCCATAGCAGACACCCCTCATCACAACAGGAGTCCCCTTTCATCTGCCATGATGAAAAGGACAGGACTCTAAAACTCACACCTCCAAAAGAAGATCCACAATCAAGGAACTAGGTGGGCTAGGAGATAAGCCTGCAAAGACAATTGCCAGGTACCATTTGTGGAAGGGAAGAATGATGATATTAGCATGTCATTGATCACAGACTGATCCCATCACCATTTGTCCATTGTTGACCACTGACTCTCAGGTGTCCCTAATGTCATTGTCAGTGGCCCACAGTTTTGTGCTGAGGAGTTTTCATTTTTCCTGAAGGCAAATGGGGTGCAACATATCCGCTCTGCGCCCTATCACGACTCTAGTAATGGGCAAGCTGAACGTTTTGTCCAAACACTCAAACACACTCTAAAAGCTTCCAGAGGTTCAGCTCCAATCCAAAAGAGACTTGATGGATTCCTGTTAACATACAGGAACACTCCACATGCTACTACAAAGGAGTCACCTGCAATGCTTTTCCTTGAGTGCAAACTACGAACCCAGCTGGATCTTCTAAAACCTAGTCTCGCCAAAACACAGTGAGTCAGTCCCAGAATGCTCAGTAGTTTCGACACCAAGAATTTCGTGCTCCGTCCTTGTTCGTGACTACAGGAAAGGGGAAAAATGGAAGGAATGATGGAGAATTTCTTGCGTAATAGTTTGAATAAGATATGCTCGCTAAACTGTAGTTAAAGTTGAATTCAAGAAAGGAAATACCCCTTTGTTGTGAACGACCACCTTTGATTTAAGTTAGGAGGAAATGTTATGCATAAGACAACAATTGCAGGACAACCCAGTTTCTAATGCTTTAGGTGGCGCTGTGTGGTTGCGTATACCTTGAAATCGGAAAAGTAAAGTTTAAGTTGTAAGTGCCTCCATCGTGTCATTGAAATCTATAGCTCCATAGAATATAATAATATTCTAATAAACAAGAAATGCAAACACAATTAATATACACAATATGTTTTTAAAAAATCTGATTATCACAACGGTGCTGGATCTATTGCTATACTATCATGGTGCAGGTAATGCAATATTTAAACACGTTTAAACACAAAACATTTTTGAGCAGTGATAAACCTTGGGAGGAGATCTTTGAAAAAGGATACTTAATGATAGTGCTGCTGATGATGATGATGTCGCAATTACAGTTTTTCTCAATTGTTTAAACACTATAACCAGGCTTTTGAACTAAAATTTCAAAACTATAATGCCATTTATCAAAAAGCACACCCATTTCACTGAACTATGAACACTATTCCCCTGTTTTGACACATTAGTCAGATTTGTTGAACTGTTACAGCAAAACTCTACACACAAATCCCTTCATTTCTCATTGCCTATACACCACGTGGTCATTTAGAAAGCACTAGCATTCAATATTGTTCACTCGAGTCAGCACAGCTTTAGCTCAGTTAGCACACAATTACCCAGGTGAAAACCAAGGGGGTAATACATCGACCGGAAGTTGAAGCCGGCAGGGTGCCGCCATGTTGTAGCAGAACTTCACTTGCGTTAGCATTTCCATTGACTCCCATTCATTTTGGCGTCACTTTGACAGCGAATAACTTTACATCTGAGGCGTTTAAAGGCTCCATTTGTCCATTATTTATTTCTAAAGAAACACGACAATGTATACAGACCTCCATTACCTTCTATGTTACATTATGGCCCCGTAGAAACAGATTTAGTAAAAATAGGCTAACGATTGCGTCATAACCACTCGACTCTCTGTCGCGCAGTACAGAAATTACCGTACAGACAGGAGGAGAAGCTCGCAGGCAGTCGGGGGGACGTCCCGTCAAGGGAGAAGCCCATAGATAATGAGTCCATAAAAGCAACGGAATACTTACTCCTGCTCACTCACGCCAAAGAACTCTTTGCTCAAGTTCCCCGTCTCTGCAAGATTAACGTTGGCAATTTTCACGCACAGCTACTAGAAGATTAACGTCTGTCAGACAGGTTGCTCACGTCATCAAGCTTAGTTTGAGTCGGGTTGAGTCTGCGTGTCAGGAACGGAAGTGCTCAAAAATCGCTAAAAATGGGCTTCAACTGTCTCAACTGAGTTCCAATGAGATGGCTCTGTCCAGTTCTTATACTGTCTATGGTGAAAACACTAAGAGTCAAAATTGAACACATATCAGTCAGATAAGGATCTGACTGATGTGTGTTCAATTTTGACTCTTAGTGTAGATAGATAAACAATTAGTAAACAACAGTTAAACAACAGTAGATAGACAATTTTGACTCAATAGATAGATAAAAGGTTATACAATATTTTATAAAAGATAAAAATCAGTACTGAGTTTTGGAACAATGGATCCACAGAGAAATTAAGCAATAGGTCGAGGAGGGAGAGGAAGAGGAGGAGGAGGAAGAGGAGGAGGAGGAAGAGGAGGAGGGAGCGGAGGAAGAGGAGGAGGGAGGGGAGGAAGAGGAGGAGGAGGAGGAAGGGCAAGAAGACAAGCAGTCTCGGATGAAATTCAAGCCACTTTAGTACTTGTCCTTGGTATGACTATGAGGGAGGCTGGGCAACGAGTACAGCCAAATTTGAGTCACTTCACCGTCGCCTCCATAATCAGAACCTTCAGGAAGGTGTGGTGGCAAACAAATTTCTATCACTGAAGAAGAGACAATGGGGGGACCACAAGCAACATGACTTACCAGTTTTGGAAATGTTGTTTTGAATTTATAGCACCAGTCTGTAAGACTATGTTGTTGTGTGTGTATTTTTGAGGGCTTGTGTGTCCTGTCTGAGGGCAAAGTTTGGTTTTTCAGCAAGAGTGAATGGTTTTGAGTGTAGAGCTTCATTTTGACCTGAAAATAGGATGTTTGGGGAATTGGGTGAGACGTTATGGATTTGTGTTTACTGTTTTGAGAATACGAGGCATAGTTTCAAGAAATGTGTTTAAGCAATCGAGAAAAACTGTAATAAGAATCCAACATCGACCGATCACATTTTCTCTTGCCATAATAAATGTAATTTATAAACACACAGCCAGAGAAAAACAGTTTAAAAATTCAAGGGTCAAAATTCTAACTAAAGCAAACACTTTTCAAACTAAACATTTTCAATAAACAATGATATTTAAACTTTTGTTACCTCTCAATAAGAACTTCTGTATAAATATAACAGAAAGTCAAACTGGTGTCTAATAAATGATGCTAGTAATGCTGTTTGCTGGGTTGTTTAATCTACTTCTGCTGAGATCTTAAAAGATCTATTCGTGTTTAATGTTCTGTTGAGTTTTGTGGGTCAGCCTTGTGCTGAAGAGTAGAGCATGTGCTTCAGTCCAAGAGAAGACCAAGAAACATTGATAATATGCTCCATGTTCCTTTGAACAGAAATTACTGTATTGCAGTGATGTTTATTAGATATTTTATACCTATTTTTTCTTATATCACTTCTTAATTCAAATACTTACAACTTTGAGTAAAACATGCTTGTGAAATTTAAGGCAATCAGTTTCCATATAATTGAAGTTTATGAACAAACTTGTTTAAAAAAAAACAGTTTGTTTTTATTTAAAAAAAATAAGTTGACTGATTTCCATTACACGAGAGTAGATGTTAAAACTTCATGCTGATTTGTACTCGGCTTTCGCCAAGATAAGCAACACTAAGACGTAGCTTTACAGTAAACTATGCTTCTCCATCCATTTACGCTTCTTTCCATATGGTGATGTGACTCCCCTTCTGTCCGGCGTTAATGACTGCAGTGTACTTGGCGCGTCAGCACACACGACGGCTGCAACTACAGTGTGGTCTCCCTAGTGGACCAGCACGACAACCATCTGGATTGAGCCGAGTAGGGGACATCTCTAGGGTCTTCAAGTGGGCACCTTCCGTCCTCAGTGTTTCGTCGACTAGCCCACGACACCTCAAGAGGGCTTGACAGTGACTCTGGCGTCCCAGTGTCACCCCCCTCCGTCCCCCACTCAACTCAGCCCAGCTTACTGACCTCTACATCCCTCCTGCTGCTGAGACCTAACCACAATCTCACAACCCAACCATACGCGCCAACCCGTTTGACTAAGGCTGTCGAGCCCCACTGGTGCGTTAATATGCAGTTTCAGAGGCAACGGTTCCGTATGGCATACCACCTACCGCAAAAACACAATATCTGCCCAACCACCCGTCATTCACGCAATATACACAGGAACGTAATGACTGTAAATACTATACAACCTATACAAATAAACCAACAGACTCTTCGAGTTTTTCAAGAATTCTACGAAACCGTAGCGTGGCGGCCTGTACACAGCCAGCTAGAATCTTTCCGTCTCAACCACAGCCAGTTGCTGCTCCTTTCTGCTGGTTCAGATAAGTTCTTTACTTTGCGACGCAACTCTTGGCCACTGAATCCGACGTCTCTGAGGAACCGGGTTGTAGAGTGTGCCACAAAACCTCGACATCCCACTTCCACTGGATAAACCTGGACTCTCCATCCTCGCTGTTCTGCTTCAGTGGCCAGATGAGCATACCGCAGTTTCTTCCTCTCATATGCCTCATCTACCGCATCCTCCCATGGCACTGTTAACTCTATCAGTTGAACAATGCGTGCATATCCAGACCACAAAACAATATCTGGTCGTAGGTTAGTGATTCTTTCCGATCGACAAATACCTTGATCGCGGCTCTCTGTTCCTCTTTTAAAATGAATGCGCTGTCTACATCTTCTGTAACAGACGCGATGGCTGAATAAATATACACATCTAAATTCTCCAGCGGCAGCCATTCTTTGTTGTAAACGAATTCAACCCAAGCGCTCTTTGGTGACATGGATGATTACATTACTGTTGATCATCTGTCAATCATCGTATAAAGCCCGCCCTGACAATTTGATTGGTCCGAACAGCTTTGGTTCGGGCATACTTGCTTCACAACGGATCAAGTCCAGACCGAACTTCCCGACCTCAAATGTTGTGGGCGGGGCTAAATTCGGCTGGCATCCAGGCTAGGTTGTCTTAACAGTAACTTCAAAAAGCCAATGAGAAACCAAGGCAAAACACCGTAACACCAGTTACCGCTCTTTGGCTTTGTTTTAGAACGCTTAAATTGAGTTACGGTACTCTGCCTTGGTTTAGCCGTGCCTCATCAATATGAAGTTACTGTGCCGGTGTTCTATCAAATAATATCAGATTGTATGGTGTTCTGCCTTTGTTTTACTGTCCATTAAAATTTGTATACAGCAGCCATCAGTCCCTGTAACCTCTGAAATGTCCTCACACGGACAGCTTTGTCCTGCACAAACGTGTTCAGAACATTAGTATGGTCTGAGCCCGCTCCATCGACAAACGTGCAATGTCGATCACAAAGGATATATGCAGAGTTGACAGAAAAATGTTACTCATGCCGTAGCAAGTGAAAACAACAAAGAACTAGCGCCCCGCCTCACCCAGGTCGGGTACCGGACCTGGTTGGAACACTCATGCATCTAGCTGGCAGAGTGCCAAAACTGCGCCGGCGCCTTCAGCACCGCCCTGAACACGGTCGAGCCGATGCAGATTTATGTCACACAGGTAGTGCTAATAATGAAGCAACAAGTGTATTGGTGCATACAACATCAAACCAGCTGTTACACGCAGGTTATACAGACAATCACAGCGTCCGGCATAAATCCGCGGGACGAGCCAAGTCCTCAAGCACAATAATAGGGCAGACAGCTGAAACCACCGCATACTGAAAAGACGCAGAACACAGAAGGTTTTGCTATGAATGCATTAGTTGTTGAGGTAGTCCAGAAAGGCGCTCCCCACTGAGTCTCAAAAGGGAAAGCCCTACGTTCATACTTTTCGTGAACGGATGAGGAGCTCAATACCTTCGAACAAGAATCTCAGGAAGCGCCTGTGATAAAGGGGCTATGTTGTACATCCTTCTCTGTAGGCTGTTTCTTCATTTTCTGAAATAAGGCCCACAATGGTAGTGTCATCAGCAAACTTAACTATGGAGTTGGAAGAATCGATTGGAGTGCAGTCAGGAGTGAAGAGTGGAAATAATGCTGGACTGAGCACGCACCCCTGTGAGAGTTGAACAGGTGCCACCACCTATTTTGTTATTCTGGGACCTTTTGGTAAGAAAGTCCATAATCCATGAGCAAAGTGCTGCATCTATTCCCAAATTACATAATTTACATACAAGTTTGAAAGAAATTACAGTGTTAAAAGCAGAACTAAAATCAATAAACAGCATCCTAACATATAACTGCTCGGCTGCTCCAAATGTGTCAGAGCTGTGTGAAGTGCAATTATGACAGCATCATCTGTACATCTGTTCACCCAACGCTAATTGATGACTGTCCAGATCCTTAGGTATACTAGCTTTGATGTGCGACAATATCAATAAAAGTCTATCAAAGCACTTCATAATAATAAATGTCAGGGCATATGTGTAATGAAGCAGTGGAAGAGGAGAGAACAATTTGCAGGCTTTATTAAATAACAGGGTCAGAGAGGCAAGGGTCGAATACCAGCGATATAAGCAGAGGAGGATACACACAATCAGAGTCCAAGAACAGGCAAAGGGTCGGGGCAGGCGGCGAAACAATCAGAGTACAGGCAGAGAGTAAGGCAGGCAGGCAGCAGACAACGAGAGGTAAGGTCCAGATAAAGTCGTAGCAGGTAAACAAACACAGGGTACAAACGCTCAGAATAGTTCACTGGGAAAGCAATACTTCGCGCTGAGTGAATGTGAAAAAACCAGGTATTTATGGTATGAGAGAAACAAGGTGATAAGACACATGTGAATGAAATGAGTGCTGATGAATCCGGGCAGTGAATTATGGGAAATGTAGTTTGTGAGGAAGTGATCATGGAAGGAGAGTGCTCAGCAGATTCTCTCTCTTCGCACTCTCCAACTACATCAAGCCCCTCAGAGCTGGACGATGCCAGCAAAATGCTCTCCATGAATCAGAAGATCCCATAGAGCAGGCCTCCGGATCTAAAAGGAGGATTGAGAAAGTGAAACCCCTTTCTCAAATTCCTCTGCCAGCTCAACCTGCTGGCCCCACGATCAGATCCGCCATACTGCCTCGGTAGCCGCCGGAGCCGACCCGCGAGGTGCAGATGCAGTGAATGTATCTAGCCCCCTCAAGAGCTGAATGTGCCCCCACTCCCAAGCAGACAAACCAAAGATCTTGGGTGTCCTCAGGTGTCATAAATCGAGGACACAGAGGCATGCACTTTATAAAACCCTTGCTGCTCAACATGATTCGTCTTCTCAACACGCACTACAAAAAAACGGCTCCTGAAGACCCTATGAGTGTTCCCAATAGCATAAACACCAAGATACAGCATTGAAGTTCCACTTTGAAAGGGAACCATTTTTCTGCATAAGTGAGAATATAAGTGAGAAGCAAAATTATATTAACCAAAAAGATTATTTTTAGAAAATGTGTTTATTATCTCATTCACATGTTTTATTATTTAAACTTTAATCTTATAGTTGTGTCTCTCAAGTAATCTTGTTTAAGCTACGTTTTGTGTGAAAACAACACCATTTTGTTATTATCTTTTTTACTACAAAATTGTACCATTAAAAAAAAATTAACAAACACAATATGCACCTGCTGCTCAAGATGTTTTATGCAATAAAAAAAGTTAGAAGTAATTTTGGTTTGTGGAGTTATTCGCATTCATTTTGTGAATTTAATCAGAACAAGTAAAATCATGTCAGGTCTTATTTAAACTGAGGTAAAATATCTTGTTTCTGTTTGGATTGTCCAGTATCAGGAGCGTCTGATCGCACACAGCTTGTGAGGGGACGGATTCAACGTGATTCCGACTATTCCTCTGAGATCCAGATCATCTCCAGACACTCCAGGTGGAGTTATGAAGCGGTAGCTCTGAAGGAGGGAAGTGAAGAACAGGAAGAGCTCCATCCTGGCCAAACTCTCTCCCAAACAAACCCTTCGGCCTGAGAGAGAGAGAGAGAGAGAGAGAGAGAGAGAGAGAGAGAGAGAGAGAGAGAGAGAGAGAGAGAGAGAGAGAGAGAGAGAGAGAGAGAGAGAGAGAGAGAGAGAGAGAGAGAGAGAGAGACAGACACACTGTTTTAAATTCCAAATCAAATGTTTATTTCTTCAAAACACTGGGTGTTTAGAGTTGAGCGTTGTAAGAAAATATAGTCTGCTCCGATCCAACTTCCACTCCAATATATATTGTCAATGTTCCTTCACTAAAAGAGCTTATTTATCATAAGAGACAATTCATTCCAATCTCAGTAATATGTAAGTAATATGCACAGAGTCACGGTTATCACCTATAGCATGGGAGCGACAGCAGGCAATCAAGAACCATCTTGATTACAGGGACTTAAAATAAAAGTTATCACCTTAACATTTGACCGTTCTACATTGAAGTGATGTACATTGTGTTTTGCACTTTGGAGTTGTGATGATGATGATGTCACCTGTTAAGCATGAGAGTTCTGCCAGTCCTGTTCTCCCTATTGTAAGTTAAAAGAATCAGTTGGGCTGATTGGATTATCATCAAGATGTGAATGAGACTGTTATGTTGATGAGATCAGGATTGGGGAAATGGGCTGACTCTTGTACTTCATTTACATGCTGAGGGGGAAGACGAATGGAATACAGTATAAAATGTTTGAGCTGAGATGATTTCGGGGTTCATTTTGACGCCGGTGAAGGTGCTCCGTGTATCTTGCCACTGCTATGCTGTAATAAACTTCATTTTTGAGATCTTCGACGTCCACATTATTTTTTCTTACATTGGCGAGCCACCCTTCCAGGAGTTTCCAACAAAAAGTGGGGAAAGGTAAGAAAAAGCTGTTTTCTTTCATTTATGCTGTTTTTTGTCAGGAAACCCCTCGTTTAAAAAAATCTAGAAAAGGAAAATTTAAGGACAGAAGAGAATTTGGTTTATTCAGTCTTAGCAGGAGGAGTTGTTAAGCCTATTCTGTACGATTTTGTTTAAGATTCTAACGGAACTGAATCAGCCCGAAGTAGTGTGGTGACAGAGTTGTATTGGAATTGTTGTTTCTAAAGTAGTTGAAACAAAGTGCTTAAGTGTAAAGTTTCTAAAGTAACTGAAACTTGGTGTCGGTCTCTTATAATTCTGTTGAGATTCTAAAGTAAGTGAATCAACCCGAAGTAGTGTGGTGGCAGAATTATATTAGATCAGTTGTTTCTAAAGTAACTGAAACAAATGTGTATGTTTCTAATGTACTTGAAACCGATTGTGAAGTTGCTATAATTCTGAGGAAATTCTAAAGTAAGTGAATAAGACCCGACGCAGTGTGGTCACAGAATTATTGCACAACGATTGTGTTTTATAGTGTAGAATAGTGAGTCTGACACTTTACGGCTCTGTGGAATTTAAAACAAGAACCCGAAGCAGTGTGGTTTTGCCCGACGTACTGTGGCTTGAAATTTGATATTGTTTAAGCCCGAAGTACTGTGGATAAGTAAACTGTTTTAAGAAAATAACATAAAACCCGACGTAGTTTGGTTTTGTACAGTGTTTTTTTAAAACTGTTTTGTGTAGTGAAATTTAAGGTCAAATGGATTGTGGCCATGGTTAAGTTTAGAAGCCTCAGATAGTGTGGCTATTTTGTCAATTTGCGTCCGAAGTAGGCCTACTGAAGCTGTGAAGAATTAGACGGATATCTTAAAGGAACTAGATAACGTGTAGTTATTTAAAATCAGACTTTGTGAATAACTATTAGATCACGAGATACTCTAAAGCCCGATAAGACTTTTGAAAATGGAAGAAATTATTGTTAAATACATCGCTAAACACGGTTCTCAGGGAATGTTTGACGGAATAGAGAATATTGTTGACAAACCGTACAAGTGGGCTATCTCTAAGTTTGAAAATGATCCCAAAATGCCTAAGAACAAAAATGGGAAAATTGCTAATGCGCTTCAAGCACTTTTTGCTTCATACAAAGTAACGAGGAGGAGACTAGATGAGTTAGAGGCTGAAAATGAGCGACTCAGTGTTGGGGTAATTTCTACAAAAAATTACCTGGCTAGTGAAACGATATGGAAAGAAGAAAAGGTCAAGATGCAGAATGAGATCGCACTTCTTAGAACTAACAATAGTTTGCTTAAATCATCTGTGGAAACATTGTCCAACAATTTGGAGGAAGCAAAGGCGGCTTGTCAGTTTATGATAAAGAATGGCACAACTGAGAAAAACCGTAGTAAGACATTGTTAGGTGTCACATTGTGTGACCCAGTTCCAGAAATGCCAGATTTGCAAGAAGACAGCACTGAGGGTTGGGAAAAATTTCCCATGGCACCAGTCCATACTACTACGACTATGCGTGCTAGTGAAGGAAGGGAAGAACCAATGACCTCTACCATAGTCCGAGGATTTAATCCAACTGGACTAGAAACTGTGATCAAGAATATTGGTAAATTTGATCCTGCCAAACAAGATCCATTAGATTTTCTGAAAAACTTGGAGGAATATGCTGAAGTTTACAATTTAACAGATGGTGATGCATGCGTTTTGTTGAGAATGTGCTTGCCTGACACTTTGTCTGGAGCCTTAATTCAGAAAGTAAAGGACAGAAAGGCTAATAAGTCAGAGAGGAAAAAGGCACTGCTTGAAGTCTTAGGTGTGATGTCAGTTAATTGGGATAAAATATCTGAAATGCACATGAGGAAAGGGGAGCATCCAGCAGCATTTTCAGAATGATTATTGGAGATGTTTAAAACTTTCAGTGGCAATCCCGATATTACTAAGAATGATGTCAGTTTCAAGTCTGCCTTGATTAACAAATGTGACCCACTCACCCGGTCTGCTGTGACAATGCTTGTGACACCACTCTCTGAATATAATGACATTATTGGTAAAATGACACAGTTTTACAACAATAATGCTAATACAAATATTCAAATGAAAACTGCCACATCTAGACATCCAGTTGCAGCCTTAGGTGGGAGAGAATGTTCTACATTATCTAATGGTTCCCATCATGGACCAAAGAGATTTGCAAAAATAAATTCAGAAGGTGTTATTCTTTGCTATGGATGTGGAAAAGCTGGTCACATTGCTAGACATTGTCAAGACAATGAGAGACCTGTTCAAAGATTTGTCTGTCATGCATGTGGAAAGGATGGTCACATTGCAAGGCACTGTTTGTAGAAAAGAAAGGAAGATCAGGAAGTTGTTTGTTTTGCTTGTGGAATGATGGGGCACAAGGCAGGACAGTATCACTTTTCACACAAAAGAAAGATGGGCTATCGTGGTTTGCTTAAGAAAATAGTCAATTTAGAAACCCAGTTGGCACTGTTGAAAGGAAATAAAGAAGAAGCGATTCACACATTGTCAAACATATCACTGCACGAGCAACATGACTGTAGCTCAGTCACAAGCAGATGCTGATGCAAATTAGAATTAGTTTTATGATAGTAACACATTTTAGAAAAAGGTTTACTATCAAAAGGGGGGTGATTCTTTATGATTTATGAAACATGTTTTATTAGCATTGATATGTAGTTGTAATTTATAATAAATGTTTTAATGGCATTATGCTTAGGAATTATTTTTTAAGAACATTACTAATGTTTGATGTTTTGAGATGAAAATTCTGTGACTTTCATGTTTGAATGTGAAAAGATGATTGTGGCGGAAAGGGGGGCAACCTCTTCTTTTGATCATTGTTTCAGATATAAGCATTGAGATGTTTGTCTGAAATGTGTAACCTCCCGGAGAAAGATGATATGGTCGTTTGAAGGACGAGAAGGAAGTAGAACCAGTGGAGCCAGGGGATTTTCTCAAGAAAAAGAACAGAATACAGAGATTTACAGATATGCAAGACCCTGAGACCCACCATGGGATGGATGGAACTGATGAAGAGGCACAGACTCGAACAACACCAGTGACTGCTTCTTCTAGAAGGACTTATGATCCAAGTGGAAAAGAATGGACAATGAGAAGAGAAATAAGAGGAGATTTCAGAAACAAACCATTGCAGACTACGGACAGCAGTCTTTCCACATAGAGAAAAAACAAGTGGATAAAGGATGTCCACACTGAGAAAATGGACACAAAACACATGACAAAATGAAAAACCACACACACACACACACACACACACACATTATACTGTCTATTGATTGTTTGAGTTATGCAAATAACAAATGCATGACCTTTAAAACTGCTGTTTGTGTATCATTTTTATAATCGGTCAGTGCATTTTGTTATGCTGTACGTGTTCCATGTTGAAACATCAGATTGAAGATAATTCTATGATCAATATTGGACGTTCCCGTTGGATGTGATGGTTCTTGATTACGTCTTTCAAACCCTAAAAAAAAAAAAAATAATAATAATAATAATTTCTTAACGCAAACTATGATAATTCTGCTCAAGTGAAGTAGAGCTGTAACCAGTGTGCACGAGGTGTCGACCCAACGACGGGTAAGATTCTCCGATGGCCATAGGGGGACAACCTAAGCCAGGGCTTCACCGCCACTGGGCACCTGCCCACCAGGGAAGGGAGGTGTTATCTATGAAAAGGGAGTGGATGTGATGCTTCTTATGGGCCAAGAGCATCAAAGGGGGGACTGTAAGAAAATATAGTCTGCTCCGATCCAACTTCCACTCCAATATATATTGTCAATGTTCCTTCACTAAAAGAGCTTATTTATCATAAGAGACAATTCATTCCAATCTCAGTAATATGTAAGTAATATGCACAGAGTCACGGTTATCACCTATAGCATGGGAGCGACAGCAGGCAATCAAGAACCATCTTGATTACAGGGACTTAAAATAAAAGTTATCACCTTAACATTTGACCGTTCTACATTGAAGTGATGTACATTGTGTTTTGCACTTTGGAGTTGTGATGATGATGATGTCACCTGTTAAGCATGAGAGTTCTGCCAGTCCTGTTCTCCCTATTGTAAGTTAAAAGAATCAGTTGGGCTGATTGGATTATCATCAAGATGTGAATGAGACTGTTATGTTGATGAGATCAGGATTGGGGAAATGGGCTGACTCTTGTACTTCATTTACATGCTGAGGGGGAAGACGAATGGAATACAGTATAAAATGTTTGAGCTGAGATGATTTCGGGGTTCATTTGGACGCCGGTGAACCCAAGGTGCTTCGTGTCCCTTGCCACTGCTATGCTGTAATAAACTTCATTTTTGAGATCTTCGACGTCCACATTATTTTTTCTTACAGCGTATACCTGCAGAAAAGGGCATGAAAGCATCTCTCTTGACAAACTGGCCCTTCTCATCTAGGAAGTGTTCTGGGTAAAAGCTGTTCGGTTTCTCCCATTCGCTTGGATCCTTCAAAACAGACGTCAGCAGAGGAACTACAGTGGTACCCTAGAAAATGGAGAAAAGAAAATGTTCAAGATGCACATGGTCTCGTTTTTAGGCCTAAATATTTATTCTTCTGACTGACCTTCTTGATGAAGTATCCATTGAAGTGAACATCACAGCTGGTTATATGCGGCAGAGCCAAGGGAACAATATCAGCCAGTCTCTGGCTCAATCACAGCGTCTGTGTACGGTAATTTCTTTCTATCTTCCACCACTGGCTGACGTCCACCGATCACTCTGTCAATCTCCTCATGAACTCGATCTGCACACAAATGCAACGTATGCTTGTTCCTATGGACAACATTGGATTCAGCATTGAGAAAAACTCTTGGATTTACTGTGTTTTTTACCCTGTATATGAGGGTATTTGGCCATGAGCATCAAACCCCAGCGCAGAGTCGATCCTGCCGTGTCAGTACCAGCGATAAACAGATCTGTCACAGTCATCATTAGATTCCCATCGTGAAAGTATGAGTCCTTCTTACAGGATTGCTGACAAGCAAAAAGAGGCTCAGTAGATACTAACCAAAGCAAGACATGAAACGAGAATCAGGTGCAGTGCATTAATCAAACAATGAATGACCATGGTAACAAAAGCTAAAAAAGGAAACAGAACAGGAAACAAAACTAATAAGAATACAACTGAAACTCAGACAAAATGTGATAGTAACAATTTACAATAAGATCCCAATAGTTGATGTTAGTTAGTTAGCATTAACATGAACTAACCATGAGCCATACCTTTGTTAGAGAATTTTTTTTTTAAATAATGTAAGCACTGACTAGACGACTTTCAAATCTTAACCGATTTTAAAACTGTGGGAGACCACAGACATAATGGCAGTTTCAACCGATTTTTAACATTATAATCTTCCGAATGCACACAATCGAAAATTCGTCCCGGACCGCATTCATCTTGAGACCACACACCTGTCGATTGTAGTAACATTTTCACAGTGAGACGATATCTCATGGATCAAACGTGACTTGAGAAGAAAAACAATCGGAGGACGATCAACGTCGTCGGCTGGTTCTCCTGGTGAATTTTTTTTTTATGGGAATTTCTCAGTACTCCACTTTCGTGGCTTGTTTGTGGCTGCCAAGTTTCAGCTATAGAAGCACGCAACATCCGGTTGGTTAGGTTTGCTCGCTCTCATTGGCTATCGCGGGTATCACATCAGAGGCAGCCCCGATCACGAGTCATGAGAACATGTTTGATATTTACGATTTGAGATTGTGCGGGCTCCGACGCGATCAGGAGCAGTAAAAGAATCGTAATGACACCACACATTTTTTTGGTATTTTTTGGACAAAAAGCACAAAAAAATGTGTTTCTTGGTCAAAGCTGATGATTACTTTTTATTTTCTCCTCTATTTCTATGGAACAAGGTGATTTCTGTACCTCGTCGCTCTGTTTGCGGATGAGAAAGGAGTCGACAAACCCTCTGCGGTCGTGTGGATTCAGAGTCTCCAGCAGTCCAGTGAACAACCTCGTCATTTCTGCTCTATTTTTCAACACATTTCTTACAATAATCGTTTTGCTGTTGAGGAACGGACCCAGCCACGGAAATGTATTATAAAGCTACAAGTACACACAGAGAAAAAAATGCATGTATTAAAGGGTAAGTTCACCCAAAAAGGAAAGTTCTGTCGGTAATTACTCACCCTCATGCCGTTCCAAACCCGTAAGACCTTCGTTCATCTTCAGAACACAGATTAAGTTATTTTTGATGAAATCCGATCAGGGGGGGCTCCATTGAGCGAGTATTCGAGTATTCTCATCGCTTCATAAAATTAAGGTTGAACCACTGTAGTCACATGGACTATTTTAATGATGTCTTTCCTACCTTTTTGGACCTTCAAAGTGTTAATAGCTGTCAATGGAGCCTTATTTGTAAAAATCTAGTAATCTGTACTATTCACATACTATGACTTTTTAACTCAGAAAACCCAAGTTAAGATTCATTTATTGCTTTGAGTGCCATTTTGTCAAGCAAAAATAGTTTTGAGGCGGGCAATTCTTAATAGATGGTTAACTTGTTTCCTCACTTCTGCAGTTATCTCACTCATTTCCCAAAGTCATCTTGAATGTTGAATTGTCAATACAAGTGAAAAATTTGAGAACATCACATAGCTAACTCCATAAATTGATGTTGATTTTCCTAACATGTTTTTGTTTGAACTCACCATTATAGTTATTAATTCCCTGCAACTTAATTTATATTATTGTAATTCTCTTCCTATTGACGCAGTGATACAGCAAAAAATCACAGCTATTTAGTGATTGCCTTTAAAAGGTGACCAAACTTCTAACTAAATCATTCACTTTATTTTTCCTGTTGAATGATGATCTTTTACAATTTTATTGCTAACACTTGTGAAACTTTTAATTGGGTTGATATAATCCCTCTATATTTGTGAAAATATCTTGCAATTGACAATTCTTGAGTCACACAAAGACTTCAATATTCTGCATGCATAACAAAACAATGGAAACAATGAAATGTTATTTATTTGTAACAATAATGATTTTTAAAGCAAATAAAACAAAACAAAAATAGCAAAACAAAGCAATTGCACATTATACCCTTTTCACAGACTGTAATGACATGTGTTAACAGTCATAATAATAATAATAGTAATAATAATTTGTTACATTTATATAGCGATTTTCTGGGTACTCAAATTGCTTTACACATGGAAGGGGGAATCTCCTCAACCATGACCATCAGCAAATGTAAATTTGTCAGTACACACTACTATTCCTATTTCACTTGTTTTTAAGGCAATCAGTTTGTATGCTTGTTTAAGTAAGTCTAACTAATTAAATTTTACAGTATATTTATAAATGTATATGCTACTTAAAAATATATATAAAAAACAATTTTGTCACCAAATATTAACAGCAGGTGTTCATCTCTAATACTCAACCATCACTTAATTAATCACTTAACTAATCACCTAATTAATCACTCAACTGAAAAAAATCAGAGTACTCATAACTTTTGTGTTTTTATAAACTTAAAAGAATTTATGTAATCAGTTACATCAAATGTAATGAGTTAGCTTAACTCATTGGATTTGACTTTGTGTGTGATGGTGTGAGCTAGCAGTAACTGCAGGTGCTCTAAGTTAATTTAAAGTTTGTCATTTCACTGTTTTTACTCAATAAAGTGAAGTTTAAGCTTTATTTAGTATTTAAATGCAGTGTAAAGTTTAATTGTGTATTCAGAATTATTATTGTTTTAGTGACTCAATGAAAATAAGTTCAGAGCACTCATAACTATTGTTTTTAATTAACTTAAATTGTTTTAGGTAATCAGTTTCCTCAAATGAAATGAGTTAGCTGAACTTGTTGGGTTTTACAAAACCACATATACTCCTTGATTAAGACACGGCACACATTTTCAAGCCAACAAAAAGGCATTTTTAGATTTTTCATGGTTAACCCTTAAAGGTCTAAGGGGGTTTTAAGTCCACTTGGCATATGTTGATATTTTGGCTTCTGGAAGGGTCAATTGAAGAGAGTCATATGGATTCTATAGAGTCTCGGCTACAAGGTGGATGCATTGACCATAGATATCCATAATAAAGGCTGGATGTCTCGTCCGCGCTGCTGGCCAATGGAGGTCGACGTGCGCACCTGGCGGCCATCTTGTCACAGGCAGCTCGCTCACTCGTAACATTGTGTTTTAATGGTGCATGTACTTTTTAAATAACCATAACTTGCTCAATTTTCTACCGATTTTCAAACGGTTTGGTTTGTTATAAACATCAGAGATGTAGTTATGACACTGCATACTTCTGAATAATAAGTGTATAAATAAATAATCATCCAGAATTATAGCCACGTTAATAACGTTTGTAAGAAACCAAACCGTTTGTAAATCAGTCAAGATTTCAACGAGATAAGAGTATTTGTGTTCGTGCTGATCACTCATCTTACATCAGGAACCACAGAGCCCACCGGAAAGCTTGCCTTTGACAAGATGGCCGCCGGTGATGACGATAGAGACTCCGCCGTAAGACATCTAGCCTTTATTATGGATATCTATGGCATTGACAATACACTTCTTGAGACACTTGTATGTGTTCTGGTCAGTGATGGGAATAACGGCGTTATAAATAACGCCGTTACTAACGGCATTACTTTTTCCAGTAACGAGTAATCTAATTGATTACTCTTCTCATCTTAATAACGCCGTTCCCGTTACTGCCAAAAAATGCGGCGCGTTACTATAACTGATGAAGCTGGGTTTTTTTTTTTTCATCAGACCAACTAGATCTCTGAGCGAGAGGCAAATACTTTTTTTTACTGTTCTTCCTTGGTTAGTGGGCAGAGCACGAGACAAGCGCATAAATGCTGACGACTGAGGTAGAGTAAAATGTCATTGTAAGCCAATCAGAGGTAGAGTTGGGCGGGTGTTCGAAAGCACGCATAGTAGTAGGCATTCGGCACTTTTGACTCAGCTCACTGAAAAGAGCCGGCTCTTTTGGCTCACAAACGGCTCTTTAAATGACTTTGACTATAATATTTAAATTTTTATTACATAATTATTTAATTTCTATAGGCTAAATTTGTAAAAAATAGAGTCGGCTCTTCAGATAGGCTATGCGAGCCAGCTCCCGACGTTCACCTAAAAGAGCCGGCTCTTAGAGTCGGCTCATTTGCGAATCGCGAACAACCCATCAAAAGCTCATTCGCGAACAAGTCGATCCATCATCACTAACGGCTAACGCTCATGAATTGCGAACGACCCATCATAACGCATAGTCAGACAGGACAGGACACACAATGAACAACACAAGCAAGCCAGTCAGTCAATGAGAGACAGGTATGGCGACGAGCTTAACAAGCTTAATTTAATTTTGCCCAGTTGTGGCCTGTTGAGGGGCAATAAATATCAAAAGTTCCAAAACATCTATTGTGTTATTTGCATTGATCCACTATATAAACATAATATCTACATGGCATTTGATTGGAGGCTACACAGCAAAATCCCCAGTGTTAAATTAACACTCTGAGTGTGGACTCATATAAACACTGAAGCAGTGTTAAAGTTAACACTGAAGCAGTGTTAAAGTTAATGAGATAATTAAGTGAATAATTGAGTGATGATTGAGCATCATTGAAGACACCTGATGATAACAAGCAGAATCACTGAAGGAGAAAACCGTAATTTTAAGTCACCATTATGGTGATCAGTATTTGCTTTAGTTGGGCTCTTGACCCTTTAATCATTAACTTCAGATTTTTTTTGGCTGCTGTATGTGAGTTATAACAGCCAGATGAACATATAGAAAAGGTGATCTGATGGTGTTGGTTGTGTTTTAACATAATCATTATTTCACAATCATTTGACCTGAATCACTGAACTCATGTATAGGCCAATTTCTGAGTTAGGTTTACTTTATTAATTATAGCAGCACTGTCCTTGTATGGCATCATATTTTTAGCCTTTTCAATGAAACCAAATGATCAAAAAAAAAAAAACGTCAAAAATTATTTATGTTGGTACACACAGACATCAAGAATTAGCATATGAATCTCAGCAATGGTGACAAACAGATCACTTCTGAACATAAGCTCATTATTTATTCATGCAGCAATGCATGATTGGAGCCATGAATGAGTTTTTATTGGTGGCACCCAGAATGCACAACAACATGCTTTAATAATTGTCACCATTGTTGAGATTCACAGGCTGATTATTGATGTCTTTGTGTCTAAAAACTGTATCAAATAAATTATTTTTAAAAAAAAAAATTTATATGAGACGTGTATAAAATAAAATTCTGTGGATTACTTTGTAAAAGTTTAAAACACTATGCTGTGCAAGAATAGTGCTGCTATAATTGATAAAGTAAACCTAATTTGGGCTCTATATGAGTTCAGTAATTCAGGTCAAATGATTGTGAAATAATGATTATGTTAAAACACAACCAACACCATCAGATCACCTTTTCTATATGTTCATCTGGCTGTTATAACTCACGTACCGCAGCCAAACAAAATTTAAAGTTAATGATTAAAGGGTCAAGAGCCCAACTAAAGCAAACACTGATCACCACAATGGTGATAACGGTTTTCTCCTTCAGTGATTCTGCTTGTTATCATCAGGTGTCTTCAATGATGCTCAATCATCCCTCACTTATTCACTTAATTATCTCATTAACTTTAACACTGCTTCAGTGTTAACTTTAACACTGCTTCAGTGTTTATATGAGTCCACACTCAGAGTGTTAATTTAACACTGGGGATTTTGCTGTGTAGTCTCACTTTGTCCCACAGCAACATTTTTTTTTTTTTTGATGTGTGTACAATGTTTCATGTTTCTGTTAATAATGTATTGTATTAAGTGTCCATTTCATTATAATATTCAGATTTATCATAAATAATTGAACATGCACATATTTTGTAAGTTCCGTTAAAGAGGGGTAGAGGTGGGGTCACATTTGAGCATTTAAAATTTAATTTTACTTGAAAGTAACGCAATAGTTACTTTCTTAAGTAACTAGTTACTTTTAAAATTTGTAACTGAGTAACTAATTTAGTTACTTTTTGGAAGTAGTAACTAGTAACTGTAACTAATTACTTTTTAAAAGTAACTTGCCCAACACTGGTTCTGGTGTGATATATCACCAAATAATACAAAAACGAAAGTTCAAATTTTTTTTTTTTTATTATATAAAAATAGTAAACCATAATGAATAAGGGATTTTACATCAAATATTGATTCCTCAAAGGCTTTAGAACCCCTGTAAAAAAACTGGGTGAAAAAATATAAAGAAACAAAATAACTATTTACATTTCTGTGACTGTAGTCACCATACTTTTTTTTTTTTTTTTGGAAAAACAGAATAATCCACTCAAAATTAACATTTATGTTCCCTTTACATTTTCTTACAATTTCTGTCAATTTACCAAACACATCCAAAAACAACCTCTAGATGGCACTGTGCACAGTATTAGCACATCAGTCGTTTGGCCATGTTCATTTTCTTTGAAAATAATCTAAGTTTGAACTCTGACCAGTACAAATACGTGTCATCTTCAAAGCAATCCAGATGTGTTGTGTCCAAAGACCGTATATAAAAGGTTGTGTCTGGGAAGACGCGTGGGATTTATTCCAAGCATCCCCCTTTTTACGTTCCTCATTGTTTGTTTTATATTGATCTGTGATTGGTTCACACACCAACAGATTTATATATCATTAGATAGGGTAAAGTACCATTTCTCTGTTTCGCGGTAAAATGCTATAGATTTGCACTCAAATGCAGAAGGCTTATCATTCGCGGAAGTTAACACAGTCTACTCATTATTACGCAGACAAATGTCAGCTTTTCATAGAAAAAAAAGTGAGTTAATACCGTAATCCATTCCGAAGCTATTAATAGATATGTCAGGGGTGCGCACGCTTTTTTTACTTCAGTAGTTAAACCCAGTTGCATTAGCCTGGAGAGGCCACGGGGAACTGAAAGGATTTGCAACATGTTTGTTTTTCAACATGTCTAGCATTTACAGTTTGTTCTGTACATTATGTTTCTGTTGAGTTGAAAAAAAACAACAACAAAGAATCCTACCATGTTCGTTGTGCATTATCCTGAAACCAGGTTCAATATTTTGGTCGCTGAACTCTTCTGCATGGTTCACGAGAGCCTCTTTGACAGTTTTGTACCCAACTAAGACAACAATTATTCTGGGACCCAAAAACACTTGGAATATGTTTCCGTAGGTTTTGGACAGCTGGAGGACACAGAGAAAGACATTTATAAACAAATCTTGAAATGTTAGTCTACTATTCATTTGAAACATATCAAGTTCCCACCTCAAAAAAGGTGTCAAAGGGTCTCTTGAGGTCAAGGGTCAGCAGGTTCCCCAGCAGCGGCAGAGGTTTGGGTCCCGGTGGCTCTTTCCCCTCTTTCTGAGATCTGAATCCAGAGGAAAGCGAATACAAAACCAGAAGAAACAGCAAAGCGCCCAGTAATGTACCTGTGCTGAGAAACTGCACACTGTTAACAATTTATTGTAATTTTACAGGAAATTCCTGGCAACTAATTGCAGTAAATTTACAGCAATATACAGGATTTTTACTGTTTGCAGTAAAAAAAATGTACAATAAAGTACTGTATTTATACAGCAGTGCTACTGTGATTATAGTAGCATTATTACAGTAAAATGCTGTAATTTATTACAATTTACTGTATATTTACTAAGTTCCGTATTAGCCAATTAAAAACACAACGATGGTAAAAATGTACCATTGTACAATTTTTGGCACCATCATGGTGAACAGTGTTGCCTTTAGTTGGGCAATTTGACTCTAGACTTCTTATGTGAATTTATGGTCATCATACATCATTTGTTGCAAAGAAAGTCAGAAAGAAAAAATGTCGTCTGGTGATAGGCGTATAGTTTACAACATAATAAAGTACAAAAAACAACCGAAAGTGGTTATTTGTTATTAATAGTTTTTTTTTTTTCAACAATATACATTTTTTTATACAGATCAGCCATCAAGCCGATATTTTTCCTAAAATTGGGAATGTAATATTTGGACACACACACAGACATCAAGAATCTACATATGAATCTCAACAATGGTGACATGCAGTATGCCGCAATGCATTCTGGGAGGCTACATAGTTTAAAACTCCCAGCATGCATTGTAGCATGAAGCATGTCACCATTGTTGAGATTCATATGCTGATTCTTGATGTCTGTTTGTTACTAAAAAAAAATTATAATGATTTTTTTAAAAATTTAAAAAATGTATACAAAAATTCAGAATGTCTGCCCTGTGTCAAGTAAGGTCAAAGTTATTTATTAATAACAAGTTACAACTTTTGGTCAGGTTCCAGTAGGGCTGCACGATTAATCGCACGATATTGTTATGCGCATCTAATCAGTAAAAGCCGGTTCCTTGATTAGTAGTAAATCACCTTCACCTGCTTTCAGATGGACGATATGATGTAGATATGAGTGTTAAATTAACACTCAAGAGTGTTAAAGTTAATGAGATAATTAAGTGATTAATTTAGTGATGATTGAGCATTATTGAAGACACCTGATGATAACAAGCAGAATCACTGAAGGAGAAAATCTAAAATTGTAAGCCACCGTTATGGCGATCAGTGTTTGCTTTAGTTGGGCTCTTGATCCTTATACTTTAAGTATACATTTTGTTTGTCTGCTGTTATTGATTTATTACAGTCAAATGAACAAAGACAAGTGTGATCTGGTAGTGTTGGTTATGTTTTGACATAATCATGCTGTGATCTGAAAAATGAAACTCATTCAGATGATCTGGTTTAACTTGATAGCAACAGTTTAGTGGTTCTACAGCATATGATAATTATATTTTTCTTATAATCCAAAACATTTAATAAAAATTGTTCTGATCAAATCATTTTCAGATGCATAATTTAGAAACTCAGACATCAATAATCAGCCTGTGAATCTCAACCGTGGTGACAATAATAATCCTTGTTGCCACCAATCACAACTCATTAATGGCTCCCATCATGCATTGCGGTATGAATAAATTATTATCTGAATTGTCTATGTAATTTACTTTTCCTAATTGAATATTCTGCTCGTCACCATCGTTGAGATGCATTGACTGAATCTTGATGTCTGTGTGTGCCTAATAGAAAGTTTTTTTTTTTTTACAACTTTTAAAAATCCTTTATATTATATCTCAAATTCTGGATATTTATGCAGAATCTCATTTATGCAGTAATCAACAGCATAAATCACAAACAATTATTTCAAATGATGAATGTCATAATATAACCAACACCATTAGATCATTTTTTTTTCTTTGTTCATCTGGCAGGTATGACTCGGATACAACAACCGAACAAAATCTAATGTTAATAATATAAGGGTCAAGAGCCCAACTAAAGCAAACACTCATCTCCATAATGGTGACCTGAAATTCCGGTTTTCTCCTTCAGTGATTCTGCTTTAGGTGTCTTCAATAATGCTCAATCAACACTCAATTAATCACTTAAATATCTCATTAACTTTAACACTCTTGAGTGTGGACTCATATACACTCCCAGGTGTGTTAATTTAACACTGAGTTTTTGCTGTGTACAAAGAGCCGTATTTAACTGACAAGCTGAGCCATATCGCATTAAATATCGTTGGCGATATGTCCTCGATTTTAACGCGATTTGGCTCAGCTTGTCAGTTAACTACGGCTCTTTGTAGTAAATGCCGCTCCATCTGAAAGCAGGTGAAGGCGATTTACTACTAATCAAGGAACCGGCTTTACTGATTAGATGCGCATAGCAACATCGTGCGATTAATCATGCAGCCCTAGGTTCCAGGATAAGATTAGTGAATCATTCTCCTTTTTGATAATGAAAACTATAACACCTGAACACCTTTGGTTTTGTTTTCCTATGTAACAAATTATGTGCTTTGGTAAACACTGTTACAAAGACCAAAATTTAACTTAAAATGCTAAGAGTCAAACTGCCCAACTAAAGTAAACACTGATCATCATAATGGTGACCAAACATTTTAAAACATCGACATCTAACCTCCGTTCATAGACTTATAACTGAAATAAAGTCAGTCTGGTTAGTAATAAGTGAAGCTGGTAATGCTGTTTGTGGAGTTGTTTAATCCTCCTCTGCTGAGATCTTCAGAGATTTAATGTCTTCTTTTTATCTTTATCTGATTTTAAGCGTTATCCTGCCCGTCTCACTAGACCACCTGATCGTTATCAAGCATCCTAATGTGTATATACATGTTAAAGGAAAAAATTCATGCGTAATAGTTTGAATAAGATGTGCTTGCTAAAATGTAGTTAAAGTTTAAATTAAATTAAATAAATACCCCTTTGTTTTGTATGACCACCTTTGATTTAAGTTAAAAAAGAAATGTTATGTATTTACGTTAAAAACTGGGTTGTCCTGCAGTTGTTGTCTTATGATGATTATGTCACCATCAAAAGCCTGTGCTTCAGTCCAAGAGAAGACCAAGAAACATTGATAATATGCTGCATGTTGCTTTATTTAAAATTCCAATAACTGTATTGCAGTGATGTTTATTAGCTACTTTATAACATTTTTTTCTTATTTCTTAATTCAAATACACAAAATATTTTTATAAACATGCCTGAGAAATTTAAGGCATGATTTCCATTACACGAGAGTAGATGTTAAAACTTCATGTTGATTTGTACTCGGCTTTCGCCAAGATAAGCACAAACCAAGACATAGCTTTACAGTAACCTATGCTTCTCCATCCATTTGGTGATGTGAATCTCCTTCTGTCCGGTGTTAATGGCTGCAGTGTACTTGGCGCGTCAGCACACACAACGCTGCAACTACAGTGTGGTCTCCCTAGTGGACCAGCACGACAACCGTCTGGATTGAGCCGAGTAGGGGACATCTATAGGGTCTTCAAGTGGGCACCTTCCGTCCTCAGTGTTTCGTCGACTAGCCCACGACACCTCAAGAGGGCTCAACAGTGACTCTGGCGTCCCAGAGTCACCCCCCTCCGTCCCCCACTCAACTCAGCCCAGCTTACTGACCTTCACATCCCTCCTGCTGCTGAGACCTAACCACAATCTCTCCCCAACCCAACCATACGCGCCAACCCGTTTGACTAAGACTGTCGAGCCCCACTGTCTTCGTTAAAGTTCAGTGGCAACGGGTCCGTATGGCATACCACCTACCGCAAAACACAATATCTGCCCAAACACCAACCCTCATTCACGCACGAACGTAATAACTGTAATTACTATGCAAACTATACAAAAATAAACCAACAGACTCTTCGAGTTTTTCAAGAATTCTATGAAACCGTAGTGTGGCGGCCTGTACACAGCCAGCCAGTTGCTGCTCCTCTCTGCTGCTTCAGATAAGTTATTTACTGTGCGACGCAACTCTTGGCCACTGAATCCGACGTCTCTGAGGAACCGGGTTGTAGAGTGTGCCACAAATCCTCGACAACCCACTTCCACTGGATAAACCTGGACTCTCGTTCTGCTTCAGTGGCCAGATGAGCATATCGCAGTTTCTTCCTCTCATATGCCTCATCTACAGCATCCTCCCATGGCACTGTTAACTCTATCAGTTGAACAATGCGTGCTGATCCAGACCACAAAACAATATCTGGTCGAGGTTAGTGGTGGCAATCTCAGGTGGAAAAATAAGCCGTTGATCAAGATCAGCCAGCATTTTCCAGTCCCTAGCAGCTTCCAGTTGTCCTGGGCTAGAATTGGTTTTAACACCTTTTCTTGGTGGTTGCTCACCTGGGCGGAGGAATACTGTCTTCTGTGTTTAATGTTTTGCTAGAACAGGTGGCAACCTATTCTGCCCTACAAAGGCAAAAGACCTTAACTCGCTAGAGTGGAACTGAGAAAAATGACTTTAAAGATTTTTAGTTGTCCCGCCAAATTAATTATAGGTAGGGCGCTGAAAATCTGGCAATTAGATGTTTAAGTAATGAAAATTATCTACATAACAAAATTGAGCTCAAACTTGACTTTTGACCACTATTTTAAAGTTACTGTACTCTGCCTTTGTATTGTCAGCAAAAAGTGAGAAGTCATGCCAAGGCAAAAGGCAGTAACTTCCACATTATCAATATTTGGTTGCTGATCACCATTAACAAAATCATTATAGTAACACCTGTATAAAATCTAGTGATCATGGCATTTATTTTGTATGATTTACAATTACCTAGCCTTCTAGTTATTGTGCTTTGGTTGCATTCTGGTGGCCCTAATACATTAGACATGACAAAATACTTCCATAGCGGTAAAGACTAAAGAGTATCTTCAAGTGGTACCGAGTGGCATAAGACTTGCTAAACACGCGTTATAATGTAATGCAATGATCACGATAAAACAGATCCTCGCGCACATTCGACCCGGAGACTGGTTTATAGCGGTGGATCTGAAAGACGCATACTTTCACAGGCGTTTACCGAGATTCGTGTTCGAAGGTGTCACGCTCCGTTCACGAAAAGTAGCCTATACAGTGCTTTACCCCTTAGGACTAAGTAGGGAGCGCGTTCTGGACTACTTAGACGCCTAATGCATTTATAGCACAACCTTCTGTGTTCTGCGTCTTTTCAGTATGCATTGCTTTCAGCTGTCTGCCCTATTATTGTGTGTGCACTTCGCTCGTCCCGCGGATTTATTCTGGACGCTGTGTTTTGTATGCATGCTTTACCACAGCTGTTCTGATGTTGTAGGCTATGCACCAGCACTTCTTGCTTCATTATGATGTATGCGCCTTGTTGCTTCATTATTATCACTCTGTGATGTATTAGTCCCGCGTCGGCTCGACCGTGTTCAGGGCAGTGCTGAAGGCGCCGGCGAAGTTTTGGCACTCAGATGCATGATTGTTTCAACTAGGTCCGGTACCCAAACTGGGTGAGGCGGGGCTTTAGTTCTTTGTTGTATTGACCTGCTTCGGCATGTGTAACATTTTTCTGTCAACTCTGCATTTATCCTTCGCGATCGATATCGCATGTTTGTCGATGGAGCGGGTTAAGAGCATACTAAATGTTCTGACCGCATTAGTGCAGGACAAAGCTCTGAGGACATCAGAAGTTACAGGGACGTATGGTAGCTGTACAAAATACACAGGCTACATCGTAATTTCATTTTTAATGGAGAGTAAAACAAAGGCAGAACACCGTATAATCTGATAGGTAGCATTATTTGATAGAACGCCAGCACTGTAACTTCATATTGACGCGCGGCTAAACAAAGGCAGAGTGCCGTAACTCAATATGAGCGTTCCAAAACTAAGCCAAAGAGCCGTAACTGGTGTTACGGTGTTCTGCCTTGGTTTCTCATGGGCTTTTGGAAGTTACGGTTAAGACAAACTATTATTTTCTCGAAAAAACAACGGAATTGACTCAAGATACTTATCCACATGATAAAGGAGGTCTTGAATGTGCCAAAAATATCCATAACTCATTTCCGACCAAAAACGAAGTTACGGTCTTTTGCCTTTGCACGGCAGTATTGGTCATGTTACGCTTGCCTTCCAATGCTAAAGCCAAACATCGCAGTACTTGGTCATGGCGCCAAGTAAACCGACCTTGGCTAAGAGCCACCTTACATCCTGTCAAAATGTGCCTTAATGTGGCAGGCGATGAACACAAAGGACAAGAGGGATCCTCTCCTACCCAGAGGTTTATGTTCTGTGGTGATGGGAGAACATCATATGTTGACCTGATAAGGAAACTGATCCTACTCGCTTTCATTGACCAAAGGTCTTGCCAGCCCATCTTGTGTTGTTCCACACTCTCCCATCTCATCCACTCTCCCTGCTTGGCCTGGGGAATGGCCTTTATACACCTCATCCTCTCCTCCTGCTTTCGCACCTCGTTGACTACCAGCTTCCTTCTTTGAGCTGGGCCTGCCTTGTGCCATTTAGGAGGAGCTAAACTGAGCCCAAAACCCCCTCTTCCATGCTGTACCTGTCCCACGATATCACCAATTTGAAGGGCAGCCTTTGCCTCTACCACAGATTTCTTTGCTGACCACTTTCTACCAGTTTTTAACACAGGTGCTGCCTCCCTTACACATTTGTCGCGTGACTCTACTAAGGTCATTTCCAGTCTGACCTTGGCGCACTTAAACTCCTCGGTTAAAGCAGAGACTGGCAGCTACAATATTCCTTTACTATAAAGTCCCACTCTGCTGAGGCAGCGTGGAACTCCGAAACATTTCCTGATGTATGAACTAATTAAGGCTTCCAGCTTATCCCCTGTTGTCAAAGAAACCTCGTACACAGTCAGTGTCCGCAGCAACCTCGGCAATAGACCAAACTGAAGGCACCAGAGTTTTAGTTTGCCTGGTAGAGCACAGCTGTTTATGCTCTTCAACCCTTCCACTGCTTGTCGTCTAACGTCTCCCACTCGAACTGTCTTTTAGATCCCCGTCGTACCATCTCCCAAGACTCTTCACTGGCTTCTCAGAAACTGTTGGTATTGCCTCACCATTAATGAAGAATGTTTTATCTACTACCTTTCCTTTAACTATCGAGATGCTCCTTGATTTAGAGGGCTTAAATTGCATTCGTGCCCATTCAATATTATCGGTTAACTCACCCAATAACCGATTAGTGCAGGCTACTGTTGTAGTCATGGTTGTCATGTCATCCATGTATGCTCTGATTGGTGGTAGTCGCATCCTAGAAGCCAAGCGCTCTCCTCCTACTACCCATTTTGATGCCCTAATGACTACTTTCATTGCCATGGTAAAAGCCAGTGGAGAAATGGTGCATCCTGCCATTATTCCAAACTCTAAGCATTGAGTGCTGAATTCTGGAGTTGAGAAACTAAATTGCCAATCTCCAAAATAGGCTTTCACTAAATTTGTTATTGACATTGGTACTCTGAAAAAAATCAAATGCTGCCCAAAGAAGCTCATGTGGCACTGATCCATATGCATTAGCCAAATAAAGGAATGTGACATGGAGCTCCTTCCTCTCCTTTTTAGCTGATTGAATTCGTTGCCAGATAACATTGATGTATTCTAAGCATCCTGAGAACCCTGGAATGCCCGCTTTTTGAACTGAAGTGTCAATGAAGCCATTCTTTAATAGGTAGGTGGACAATCTCTGAGCAATAATGCTGAAGAAAATCTTACCTACAACGTTTAATAGTGAAATATGACGAAACTGACTGATGCTTGTAGCATCTTTTTCTTTAGGTATAAAGACTCCACCTGCTCTGCGCCATGCTCTAGGTACAACCTGTTTTTCCCATGCTACTTTTATCAATTTCCACAGAATCAAAAATCAGTTTCTATCCAATTGAACTTTATGAACAAACTTAAGAAAACTTTTTTTTAAGTTGACTAAGTACACAACTAGTAAATTTGAATTACCAATACTCAAGTGTTTTAAGTAAACTATTAGATAAGAATGTTGAGTGAATTTGTATAATTAAGTATTTTTAACAAAGGTTTCTTGCTCTTGTTAATTTTACTTAATTATTTCAAGTTGAATTTACTTAAAAAGCATGATGCAATAATGGTTCATGACTTTTCATTATTTTAGGTAAATGCAACGCATTTTGTTTAGTTTAGCCTTTTCTGCTGTTAGAGAGTGTTGTGATATAAACTGCTGCAGTGCTCAGTGCAACATATTAAACTCACTTGTACTGCCATAAATGACTAAAACATCAACTCGAATGTCAAATAATCAATTTTCTTGTCCCAAATAATGTAAGATACAAGATGCTTGTCATTGTACATTGTCATTAAATATAAACATACACATTAAATTACATTTAAAAAAAACTCTAAAAGCATATTGCACATTATATAAAAAGTGTTGGAGACAATAGTACATTTAAAAAACATTTAAAAACAATAGTTATAAAGAATTATGGAGTTACTGTAAATTAACTCTTTAGCCGCCAGAGGTTTTTTCCTAAAACGTTAGATTTTGACATCTTAATTTCAAAAGGCTATATCTTAAAAGTGATAAAAGATAGAGACTTTCTGTAAATTAGAGAAATATTAAGGATGACCCAAAGTTTATGTAGGGATTACATTTTCCCATCTAATTTGCATATAGCAGTTTGAGCAGTATTCAGAATTCATTACGTACTTTGGGAGATCAAGTTAATTTGTTAGAGCAACGTGTTGGGGCTAATGAGGACAACGTGCAAGTGTGTGTCGCTCAGATTCAACAACTGGAGAAAGACAACTCCCATTTTTCAGTTTATTTAATTTAGGATTTTTTACATTAATGTTACAGTTTTTTGGGGGCTGCCAGTCATTTGACCGTTTTATCATTTAACTGTTTTGTTACTGTTTAATTACAGATTATATTTGTAATTTTACATACATTTTTATGTAATTTAAGAAAACAGAAAAAATACTGTATGAAAAATACAATCAATTTCCTGTATAAAAAATGTGAATTACTGCAATTTGTCATTAATGTCACAATACCTAAAATAACAGCTGAATTTTTATTTGACAGATATTATTTGTAATTTTACAGTGTTTTGAGTACAATTTAAAATTAAAGAAAATGATCGTCAAAAAATCACAGTTATTTTCTGTAAAATTAGGATTTTTTTTTACAGTGTGGGTTATTCTTGAAGGGTGTGGTGTCCTATATGTTTTGTAATTAAGTGTCTTGTCTGTTTGTTCTGTTGTGACCAATTTATTTTATAGTTTTTTTTTTTTTTTTACCCCTGTAATGAATTTTTGGATTCAGTTATTTTAGTTGTTTTTCAAGCTGGATGAGGTTAAGGGATTAAAAATCATTCTCTTGAATATTAGAAGTCTGGTGCGCAAAATCGATTTACTTTGTGTGTGGGTTGATTTAAATAAGCCTGACATTATCACTCTTTCTGAAACATGGCTTAGCAGTGTTTCAGATAATGAAATAAACTTAACCAGATATGTTATTTATAGATCTGAAAGGTGCTCCAGGGGTGGAGGTGTGGCTGTATATGTCATCTTCCTTGGATTAATACAGAATTTATTAGTCTCTTTAGGCAAAGGGACAAAGCATGGACAACATTTCGTCAGACAAGAATTAATGCTGATTGGGAAGTTTATAGGCATCTGAGAAACTTGAGCAAGACAAAAACGTACTCGGGTACTAACTTAACCTTGGTTCCCTGAGAGTAAGGGAACAAATATTGCGTAGCTAATACACAGTGGGGAAACTCCTTTTCCTCAAAATATTGAAGAAATAATTTAAAACGCAGTGCAGCTGCGCAGTGAAACACAGCAGAGCGTCTAGCTCGCTCATTGGCTGTGCTGCGGCAACTGCACATCTAATGGCCGAGCGCCTCAGACGCGCGACCCAATCAACTGACTTGGCGCCGAATACGTCAGAGTGTGCCTAAATTGGTTTGGCCTAAGCCTATAAAGATCGCTCATTTCGGCCAAAATATCAGGTTTAAATTGACTGAAGCGACACATCTTGACAGATTGCAATAGTGCAACAGACTACACAATACTCGTTCCCTTACTCTCAGGAAACCGAGGTTACGTTAGTAACCGAGTATGTTCCCTTTCGAGAGCGGTCACTTCGTATTGCGTAGCTAATACGCAGTGGGGACGCAATGTAAAATGCCGCACATTAGCAACTGGCTGAATCAACTGGAGCATAGGGAAACACCCCGAGGCTCAACAGAACAAGCCATAATCAGTCTCCCAGTATAGTGACACTAACCAGACAGAGTCGGGTTCATGAATAAAAACTAAAACTGGGGCTCATAACCGTCCTAGGACTACTTGTGCTTATGGACAGTAACATGCTAGACAGATAAAAACCAGACACCGTCGGGTTAAATATAGGGCTGGGCGATTAATCGCACGATATTGTTATGCGCATCTAATCAGTAAAGCCGGTTCCTTGATTAGTAGTAAATCACCTTCACCTGCTTTCAGAAGTAGCGGCATTTACTACAAAGAGCCGTAGTTAACTGACAAGCTGAGCCAAATCGCGTTAAAATCGAGGACATATCGCCAACGATATTTAATGCGATATGGCTCAGCTTGTCAGTTAACTACGGCTCTTTGTACACAGCAAAAACTCAGTGTTAAATAAACACACCTGGGAGTGTATATGAGTCCACACTCAAGAGTGTTAAAGTTAATGAGATATTTAAGTGATTAATTGAGTGATGATTGAGCATTATTGAAGACACCTAAAGCAGAATCACTGAAGGAGAAAACCGGAATTTCAGGTCACCATTATGGAGATGAGTGTTTGCTTTAGTTGGGCTCTTGACCCTTATATTCATAACTTTAGATTTTGTTCAGCTGTTGTATCTGAGTTATAACTGCCAGATGAACACAGAAAAAAAAAAGATCTAATGGTGTTGGTTATATTATATGACTTTCATCATTTGAACTAATTGTTTGTGAGTTATGCTGGTTACAGCATAACTGAGATTCTGTGTATATATCCAGAATTTGAGATATAATATAATGGATTTCTTAAAGGTTGTAAAAAAAACAACAACTTTTTTTTGGCACACACCGATATCAAGATTCAGTCAATGCATCTCAACAATGGTGACGAGCAGAATATTAAATTAGGAAAAGTAAATTACATAGACAAATCAGATCATAATTTATTCATACCGCAATGCATGATGGGAGCCATTAATGAGTTGTGATTGGTGGCAACAAGGATTATTATTGTCACCACGGTTGAGATTCACAGGCTGATTATTGATGTCTGTGTTTCTAAATAAATGCATTTGAAAGTGATTTGAACAGAATAATTTGTGTTAAATGTTTTGGATTATAAGAAAAATACAATTATCATATGCTGTAGAATCACTAAACTGGTGCTATCAAGTTAAACCAGATCATCTGAATGAGTTTCATTTTTCAGATCACAGCATGATCATGTCAAAACATAACCAACACTATCAGATCACACTTTTCTTTGTTCATTTAACTGTTATAAATCAATAACAGCAGACAAACAAAATTTAAACTTAAAATAGGATCAAGATCAAGAGCCCAACTAAAGCAAACAATGATCGCCATAACGGTGGCTTACAATTTTAGATTTTCTCCTTCAGTGATTCTGCTTGTTATCATCAGGTGTCTTCAATAATGCTCAATGATCACTAAATTAATCACTTAATTATCTCATT
The DNA here is from genome assembly GCF_029890125.1 of Rhinichthys klamathensis goyatoka. Lineage (NCBI taxonomy): Eukaryota > Metazoa > Chordata > Actinopteri > Cypriniformes > Leuciscidae > Rhinichthys > Rhinichthys klamathensis. Next base: position 1,246,747 of record NW_026606713.1, on the reverse strand, counting down.
AACTTTAACACTCTTGAGTGTTAATTTAACACTCATAGAGTCATATCTGCATCATATCGTCCATCTGAAAGCAGGTGAAGGTGATTTACTACTAATCAAGGAACCGGCTTTACTGATTAGATGCGCATAACAATATCGTGCGATTAATCGCCCAGCCCTACTTAAATATCATACTGAGAGGACCCTGGCCTGCAGGCAAGGTACCCCCAGATTATAAAATCTGACAAATGTGGACAGCGAGGACCAGCCGGCCGCTGCACAAATGTCTTGAATTGGCACACCACTGGACCAAGCCAACGAAGAGGCCATGCTTCTCGTGGAATGGGCTTTAGCGCTTATGGGACAAACCTGGCTCACAGAGGCGTATGCCAGCGAGATGGCGTCCACTATCCATCTGGATAGTCTATGCTTCGTGACCGACCGGAATCCCTTTGGTGCGGCCGCCGAAGCAAACAAAGAGCTGTTCTGACTGCATAAACGGCGCAGAACGCTCCAAGTATATTTTTAGAGCCCTAACGGGACAAAGTAGATTAGCCTCCCCCATCATTCTCCGAGGGTGGAAGTGCTAATAATGTAATAACCTGAGCCTTGAACGGGGTTGAGAGCACCTTAGATACAAAACCGTGCCTTGGCTTGAGAATGACTGGCTGAAGGATAGAGAGAGCACGCTCTGGTGTACTCTCATCGATACAGAGTCGATAACTGTGCCCAAAAACATTACATTCTGGCTGGGTAACAGTTTGCTCTTGGAATAGTTGATCCTGAGACCCAAACATTCCAAATGGCTGAGTATCATGGATCTGTGTGTCATTAATTTGGTCCTCGAATGGAGGTCCTTCGGTCCTCGTCGCTTAATGAATGGGGACCGATTACCCGAGTGTTGTATGTTTGAAACATACTCTTTTTGTGCTTTATTTGGGTCGCTGTAGAAAACAGCGTTTGTTTGTGGCGGCTCGAAGCAGAACTGGATCTCTTAGGCAGGATGTGTCTCATAGTTTGAGAAGATTTCTGTGCCTCAGTAAACCTCTCAGAAAACCCTTTCTCCGCCGGGCCAAAAAGACCGGTGCTGGAGATAGGAGAGTCGAGGAACGCCATTCTGTCCGCCTCCATGATGTCTGTGAGGTCCAACCAGAGGTGGCGCTCGAGCACGACGAGCAGCAGTGGGTGGACACAGATGGGTGGCGACTGCTTCCTCGAGTGGCGGCAATTTCTAATATCCTTTTTCCGCTGCGCCGTCGACAGAGGAGAGCGTAGCGGAAGTGGAAGCGCTCGTGCGAGCTGAGTATGGTGCGCGCCATGACTTCGCGAGTTGGTTGTGAACTTCAGGGAAAAAGGGCGCTGGTTTGTGGCGGGGGGCCTGCTGGCGCCCTAGCAGAAACCATCCATCCAGCCGACTCCTGGGCGGCTCTTCGGGCGAGGCCCATTCGAGACCGAGGTCTGAAACGGCTGCAGTGAGGATGCGCAGTATTTCGGTGTCCAAATTTGTCCTGGTAACGTTAGCTGTAGTGCTAGCACAGGACTGTGAGAGAGCGGGGTCCACCGAGCCCGACCATTCCTCCTCCGATGCAGCTGTCGTGCTCTTCATCCGATCCGCCGAAGAAGACGAGGCCCGTCGCATGAGGGGAGGGGCACTGGTCTGCCTGAGTAAACAGGACCGGAGAAGATTGGGACGGAGACAGTGAGGCACGCGGGGACGTGGCCTTGTCCAGAAAGGAAATAAAGACATCATCAAAGTAAAATAAAGTCGTACTTTTTGTTATTTTTGGACCAAAATGTATTTGAAAGAGAGCTATGCTATTTTCGATGCTTCAAAACATTCTAACTAACCCACTGGTGTCACATGGACTACTTTGATGATGTCTTTATTTCCTTTCTGGACAAGGACAGTATACCGTGTATACATTTTCAATGGAGGGACAGAAAACTCTCTGATTAAATCTAAAATATCTTAAACTGTGTTCCGAAGATGAACGGATGTCTTACGGGCTTGGAACGACATGAGGGTGAGTCATTTATGACATAATTTTCATTTTTGGGTGAACTAACCCTTTAACTCCATGTGTTCGGGCTGCCGTTACCTGCGGCGCTTCTTTTTCAGCGGCTGAAGTAATGCCGGGAAAGGAAGATTAGGAAGAGCGCTGTCGCCATCTTGAAAGAGAGCTAACCGCATCTGCAGCGTTGAGATGGGAAGGCTCTCGCAGTGAGAACAGCCCGTGGCAGAGAGTGCAGCTTCAGCGTGGGCGGGTCCCAGGCACCTGACACACTCTGCGTGCCCGTCATCCTCGTGTAGACAAACTCCGCAAGAGGTGCATGAAGAATGAGGCATTTGCAACAACGCCTCGAGAAATTAGCTCTTTTACAAAAAGCTGAGTGTTTCAGAGCGAGCACAGCAGCAGCAGTAAAAGGATATAGCGTTGTCTCGCCGGATGGCCACAGGAGAGTCTTCCGGGTAAGTTGAAATGTGCTGTCCGCTGTTTTCAAGACTTGCTCTAGCTGATCTGGCTTGATTCGACAGTGAAAAGCTTCAGTGAGGACTCAGAGACGTGAAGTGTCGCTGAAGTTGAGTAAATCTGATATTTTGGCTGAAATGAGCGATCTTTATAGGCTTAGGCCACACCCATTTAGGCGCGTCCTGGCGTATTCGGCGCCAAGTCAGTTGATTGGGTCGCGCGTCTGAGGCGCTCGGCCATTGGATGTGCAGTTGCCACAGCACAGCCAATGAGCAAGCTAGACGCTCTGCTGTTTTTCATTGTGCAGCTGCACTGCGTTTTAAATTATTGCTTCAATATTTCGAGGAAAAGGAGTTTCACCACTACGTATTGTGACCCTTCTCGAAAGGGAACTCGAAATGCAATTTAAACAATTTTGGAATAAAATTAAAAACATTATTAGTACATCAAATAAACATTAAATTAATCAAATTAGAGTTGATAATACAATACTACATGACTCTTTATCTATTGTTCAATAATTTAATCAGCATTTTTCTTCAATCTGGTCTACTTTAGTATCTGCTTCTTACTTGAATACTGATACTTTTAATGAGACTGCATCTTGTAATAGTTCATTTTCATTTTGGAAGATTGTACCAATTGATGTTCAGAATGCCATTGATTAATTAAAGGTGACTAGTGGTGCTGGACTAGATGGAATTGAAAAAAGGTATCTTAAATTATCTTCTCATATTCTTATGAATCCACTTGCTGATTTATTTAATCTTTCTTTGTCTACATGTGAGTTGCCTGTGATCTGGAAATGTGCACGCATTACTCCACTTCATAAGGGAGGTGATATACTTGATCTCAAAAATCATAAACCAATATCTATTATATGATCTATATCTAAAGTTTTTGAAAAATTCATTCATAAAAAACTTTCAAATTATTTATGTATTAATAATATTCTATCATCATCTCAATCTGGCTTTATTTCCAATCACTCTACAACTGCTGCATTACTCAAGTTTACTAATGATGTGTTTTCAGCTTCAGATAATGGCAAGCTCACAGGTGGTATTTTTCTTGATTTATATAAAGCTTTTGATTTGGTTGATCGTTATTTGCTTTTAGATAAACTTCTTTTTTTCTGAAAATACAGTTTTGTGGTTTAATTCATATCTGCATAACAGAAAACAATGTGTTGTCCCAAATGGGAGTAAATCTGATCTTCTGATTCAACAAAGAGGTGTGCATCAAGGTTCAATTCTGGGACCTCTTCTTTTTTCTATTTATGTAAATAATCTACCCTTACTTCTTTATCAGGGTGATACTGTCATATTTGCATCTAATTCTGATTCTTTACAAATTCAATTATCTCTTCAGTCGGATTTTAATACTTTACAATATTGTCTTTTGGCAACAAATAAGTGCTTAATAAAACCAAGACATATACTATGATTTTTGGTTCTAGATAGGAACTTAATTCCAAAATCTGTTTTTGTGTTGTATCATGTAAAGACGGTACTCCTTTGCATAGAGTTGATACTATTAAATATCTTGGTGTATCTTCTTTTAAAGCACACATTAACCATGTTTTACGTAAAGTCAATGTTGGAATGAGTATCTTGCATCGATTTCGAAATTGTTTCTCTGATAGTGTTCGTAAGAAACTTTTTCTCAATTGATATTTCCGTCATTTGATTATTGTGATGTGGTTTATCAAATGGAACATCTGATCTTGCCTCGCTTAATACAGCATACAATAGAATTTGCAGATTCGTTTTAGGATGCTCTTTTTACACACATCACTGTACAATGTATGATGCACTCCAGTGGTCATCTTTGTGTGTGAGAAGGCATATTCATTGGCTTCAATTTATATTTAAATGTATTTATTTTACTTATCCAAGTTATCTACAACAATACGTTGTACCCTTTTCTTCAAACCACCAAGTTAGGCACTCTGTCCATTTTCTTGTTCCTTGTGCAAAAAAGAAAAAGAAAAACAATTGGCAAAAGAGCATTTATGTTTAAAGCCCCAAAAGACTGGAATAATTTATCTGCATCCATTACATAATTTCGTTTGTTTAAACAATCTTTATCATCTTATTTCAGCCCAGTCTCATCCCAAGACGTCATATGACTGACGCTTTTGACCATACGTCAACATCCAACGTTTTAGGGTACCCTTTAACGTCAGTTAGATGACGCTATCTAATCCTAACCCTACCCCAGACCTAAACCTACCCGCGTCATCTAATTGACGCTAAAGGTAAAGCGTCAGTAAGATGACGCCCTAGGATCGTCATCTAACTGACGTTAAAGGGTATCCTAAAACGTCGGATGTTGACGTATGGTCAAAAGCGTCAGTCATATGGCGTCTTGGGATGAGACTGTGTTACTTATTTTAAGGTGGACTGCACATGTTATCATTAGACTCTCACTGTTGTTGTTGTTGTTATGTTTACTGTTGTTTATGTTTATATTTACAGGTCCTTCTCAAAAAATTAGCATATTGTGATACAGTTCATTATTTTCCATAATGTAATGATAAAAATTAAACTTTCATGTGTTTTAGATTCATAGCACACCAACTGAAATATTTCAGGTCTTTTATTGTTTTAATACTGATGATTTTGGCATACAGCTCATGAAAATCCCAAATTCCTGTCTCAAAAAATTTGCATATCATGAAAAGGGTCTCTAAACGAGCTATTAACCTAATCATCTGAATCAACTTATTAACTCTAAACACCTGCAAAATATTCCTGAGGCTTTTAAAAACTCCCAGCCTGTTTCATTACTCAAAACCGCAATCATGGGTAAGACTGCCGACCTGACTGCTGTCCAGAAAGCCATCATTGACACCCTCAAGCAAAAGGGTAAGACAGAAAGAAATTTCTGAACAAATAGGCTGTTCACAGAGTGCTGTATCAAGGCACCTCAGTGGGAAGTCTGTGGGAAGGAAAAAGTGTGGCAAAAAACGCTGCACAACGAGAAGAGGTGATCGGACCCTGAGGAAGATTGTGGAGAAGGACCGATTCCAGACCTTGGGGGACCTGCGGAAGCAGTGGACTGAGTCTGGAGTAGAAACATCCAGAGCCACCGTGCACAGGCGTGTGCAGGAAATGGGCTACAGGTGCCGCATTCCCCAGGTCAAGCCACTTTTGAACCAGAAACAGCAGCAGAAGCGCCTGACCTGGGCTACAGAGAAGCAGCACTGGACTGTTGCTCAGTTTTGCATGTCATTCGGAAATCAAGGTGCCAGAGTCTGGAGGAAGAATGGGGAGAAGGAAATGCCAAAATGCCTGAAGTCCAGTGTCAAGTACCCACAGTCAGTGATGGTCTGGGGTGCCATGTCAGCTGCTGGTGTTGGTGCACTGTGTTTTATCAAGGGCAGGGTCAATGCAGCTAGCTATCAGGAGATTTTGGAGCACTTCATGCTTCCATCTGCTGAAAAGCTTTATGGAGATGAAGATTTCATTTTTCAGCATGACCTGGCACCTGCTCACAGTGCCAAAACCACTGGTAAATGGTTTACTGACCATGGTATTACTGTGCTCAATTGGCCTGCCAACTCTCCTGACCTGAACCCCATAGAGAATCTGTGGGATATTGTGAAGAGAAAGTTGAGAGACGCAAGACCCAACACTCTGGATGAGCTTAAAGGGATAGTTCGGCCAAAAATGATATTTAACACATGCATTACTCACCCTCAAGCCGTTCGAGATGCATATGTCAATCTTGTTTCAGACGAACACATTTTCAGTTATTTTAGAAAATGTCTTAGACCCTTCAGTGGATATAATGTGAAGCAATGGGGTCCACCTCCTTCAAGTCCCAAAATGTGCATACATCCTTCACAAAAGTAATCCATCCGGCTCCAGGAGGATAAACGAAGACCTTCTGAGGGTAATCCGTGCGGTTTTGTCGTAAAAATATACATATTTAAAACTTTATAAATGAAAATATCTGACTTCCGGCAACGATCGACGCGCGTTCACGGGTGAACTGAGTGGAGTTTTGTTTTGCTCTGCTCTCTGGCTACGCAGGCGCGTTCGTTCTACGTCACGACGGTTCCTACGCGACGTCCTACCTCGTACGCCGACTTCCATCACCCGTGAACGCGTGTCGATCGTTGCCGGAAGTCAGATATTTTCATTTATAAAGTTTTAAATATGTATATTTTTACGACAAAACCGCACGGATTACCCTCAGAAGGCCTTCGTTTATCCCCCTGGAGCCGGATGGATTACTTTTGTGAAGGATGTATGCACATTTTGGGACTTGAAGGAGGTGGACCCCATTGCTTCACATTATATCCACTGAAGGGTCTAAGACATTTTCTAAAATAACTAAAAATGTGTTCGTCTGAAACAAGATTGAGATATGCATCTCGAACGGCTTGAGGGTGAGTAATGCATGTGTTAAATATCATTTTTGGCCGAACTATCCCTTTAAGGCCGCTATCGAAGCATCCTGGGCCTCCATAACACCTCAGCAGTGCCACAGGCTGATTGCCTCCATGCCACGCCGCATTGAAGCAGTCATTTCTGCAAAAGGATTCCCGACCAAGTATTGACTATTGAGTGCATAACTGAAAATAATTATTTGAAGATTGACTCTTTTTTTTTGTATTAATAACACTTCTTTTATTGGTCGGATGAAATATGCTAATTTTTTGAGACAGGAATTTTGGGTTTTCATGAGCTGCATGCCAAAATCATCAGTATTAAAACAATAAAAGACCTGAAATATTTCAGTTGGTGTGCAATGAATCTAAAATATATGAAAGTTTAATTTTTATCATTACATTATGGAAAATAATTAACTTTATCACAATATGCTAATTTTTTGAGAAGGACCTGTATTTATATTTGTGATTGATGTTGATTAGGTGTTCAAGCACGAAGTGCTGAAAACCTATTGTAATTGTAAGGATTTTTATTATTATTATTATTATTCTTCCGCCGTAAAACGCATCGTGCAGCCCAAACCGTAAGTGCTAGAGACTTGAAACTTTGTCAGATGGTAGTACAAAAATCGAGGAGAGCTTATCAAATTATAAGCCCGATTGGCCCATAGGTGGCGCTATAGCAACCAAAAGCGCGAAACTGGTCATAACTCCTAGACCGTAAGTTGTAGAGTCAAGTGTCTTATATCATTGGAAAGCTGGACTCTTGACTTAAAAAACGTATATCTCCGATTTCATTTCCGGTATGCAAATTTTTCCGCTATTTCCGGTTTTGTCTAAAACCTACTTTTGCTAACTAGTCCCTGGTTTTTCGCCTGATCGGAACCAAACCAGTGCAGAAATGTTCTCTGGAGTCTGACTATCAATAATTATTGAAAAAAAGTCGAAATTTTGATTTCCGGTCGCTAGGGGGTGCAAAATAAACGTTGTGGGAGGAGCCTATTTTACTAAAATGGCTATAACTCGTGAACGAAATGAGATATTTTTACCAAACTCGCTACACATATGTAAGAGCTCAATCTGAGGTCACAATAAAAAAATCGCGTTGATTGAGCTCTAGGTGGTGCTATAACATTAAAAAAACATATGGCCACCTAGTGGTTAGTCCGATTGACTTGAAAATTGGTATGCAGTGTCTTGGTCCAAGGCCCCATGTATGTGTATAAGGACATTGGCGTAACTAAAAAAACATGGCCGCCATCGGCCAATGAAGTATAAGACAAGGTTAACGAAGGCCAATCAGAACGAAACTCGATGGGCATGTTCGACTCATGGCCCAAGAGGCCTGTAAGAGTTTTGAAAGAAATCGGCCACTAGTTGGCGCTAACGAGTTTTACGGCTCTGTAATCACATGGTGTTGCACATATCCCCACAAAATGCATATCAATTGATAGATCTCCTCATGCTGAACAACTTTGCCTCTAGAACCATTGCTGTCAATCAAATCGTTCATTAAATATTCACGAATATGTTAAAAACCTACTTTTGCGAACTAGTCCCTGGTTTTTTGCCCGATCGGAACCAGACCAGTCTAGGACAATTCTCTGGACTCTTTAGATCAATAATTATTAAAAAAAAGTTGAACTTTGCCCTTTGGTTCACTGTAACAGGGTCATTTAGAAAAAGGGGCGTGTCAAAATACAATCAAACGCCTATAAATCAGAAATAAAAACTCAGAACTTCACAAAAATTGATGAGCACATGTGTAATAACATGGTGAAGAAGCATGCAGAGTTTCATGGAGATCGGACCATAGGTGGCGCTATAACTGTTCAAAAGCTTTAAAACCATACATTTCCTATAGTAAATTGCCTGTATTGGCTGTAAATGGTCTTTTCCATCTATGATCATATACTGTTCATATTATAATGTTCTAAACCAGTGCAGTACAATTATCTGGACTCTCTAGGTCAATAAATATCAGAAAAGGTATAACTTCTTAATTTGGATGGCTATAACAGGGTCACTTCAATATGTAGCCATGACCAAGTGTACCCAAACGCCTATATCTCTTCAATGAATGCTCAGATCTTCTTCAAATCAAGTCAGAACATGTGACACGTGACTCTAAACAAGCATGAGAAATCTCAGACAGATCGGACAAAATATGCCTCTATAACAATTAAAAAGGTGAAAATGATGAACAATGGCATATTAAGCCAATAAGTGGTTTTCTACTGCCCCCTGCTGTTTTAGATAGTAATTTTGTCATGCTACTAACTAATATTATTCTATAATTCTTATTTAGACTTTATAAAATCACTATTTTAACATTTACACTCACATTTAGTCAAAATTCATTGTCACATTGACAAATGTGAACTGAATGAGACCGTTTCATCTACAATAGAATGTGTGTGTGTAGTCCCATGTTTCTGAATAAATTCTGAATAATCTGATTAATAGCTTGCAAAGACATGAAATGCTTATAGACCATTAAAATATATTTTCATAATGACTTTGTGTGTGTGTGTTTGTGTATGTGTGTGTGAGCAAATGTCTACGTATGAGTGCCAAAGCACCTGTGAAAACACTTTATTAATAAGTAGAATGGCCAGCAGAGGGCAGCAGAAGACCACTTATTGGCTCACTCTCATTTTGACACACTTGATTTTCACCATTATTCTGTTTTTCCATGTTAACTATTATAACACAATCATTTTTTGTCAGAGTTTATCACTTCATTTTTATTGGCACTTCACATCAATTCAGCAATGTGGGAAATCATGGTAAATCACGATAGAAACATGGTAAATCATGGTAAAATATACTATTACAGTACATGGTGTATCATGGCAAATCATGCTAGCAATGTGATGAATCATGGTAAATCATGCTACAATCCTGGTAAATCATGGTAAATGTGGTATATCATGGTAAATCATCCTTTAACATGGTAAATCATGGTAAACTGTGGTAAATCATGCTAGATTCATGGTAAATCATACTGGAACATGGTAGATCATGAAAAATCACACTAAATTTGGTATATCATGGTAAATCATGCTAAAACATGGTCTATTCCATCTATGATGTCATGGTTAAATGCTTGCTACATAAAACTTAATGTCTTTTGATGCTTTTGTGCTTAACGGCCTTAAAGGCCTTAACTGCTTGAACACCGCTAAATGCTGCTAGCAGCTTTAATTTAAAATTGTATTTGATCAGTATTTATTTTATGTAGATAATTGTTTATTCTGGTATCTTGGTGGTGTAATTATTATTTATTTATTTATTCATTCAGTCATTTTTGTATTTATTTATTTATTGATGCATTTTTATATAAGGTTACTTTTGATGAGATGATACAAGTCAAGGGGTTAATCCTGCTAAAAATAATTAAATCTGTGAAACCATTAAAAAAAAAACAATACAATATGCATACATTATTTCCATACATATGTGAATTTAATCAGAACAAGTTAAATCATGTCAGGTCTTATTTAAACTGAGGTCAAATGTGATGTTTGTTTTGATTGTCCAGTTTTAGGAGCGTCTGATCGCACACAGCTTGTGTGGGGACGGATTCAAAGTGATTCCGACAATTCCTTTGAGATCCAGATCATCTCCAGACAGTCCAGGTGGAGTTGTGAAGCGGTAGCTCTGAAGGAGGGAAGTGAAGAACAAGAAGAGCTCAATCTTGGCCAAACTCTCTCCCAGACAAGCCCTTCGGCCTAAGAGAGAGAGAAGAGAGGAGAGAGAGAGAGAGAGAGAGAGAGAGAGAGAGAGAGAGAGAGAGAGAGAGAGAGAGAGAGAGAGAGAGAGAGAGAGAGAGAGAGAGAGAGAGAGAGAGAGAGAGAGAGAGAGAGAGAGAGAGAGAGAGATTGACTGCTTTTAATTCCAAATCAAATGTTTATTTAGTTTGTTTAGAGTTGAGCGTATACCTGCAGAAAAGGGCATGAAAGCATCTCTCTTGACAAACTGGCCCTTCTCATCTAGGAAGTGTTCTGGGTAAAAGCTGTTCGGTTTCTCCCATTCGCTTGGATCCTTCAAAACAGACGTCAGCAGAGGAACTACAGTGGTACCCTAGAAAATGGAGAAAAGACAATGTTCAAGATGCACATGGTCTCGTTTCTAGGCCTAAATATGTATTCTTCTGACTGACCTTCTTGATGAAGTATCCATTGAAGTGAACATCACAGCTGGTTATATGCGGCAGAGCCAAGGGAGCAATATTAGCCAGTCTCTGGATTTCATGAATCACAGCGTCTGTATACGGTAATTTCTTTCTATCTTCCACCACTGGCTGACGTCCACCGATCACTCTGTCAATCTCCTCATGAACTCGATCTGCACACAAATGCAACGTATGGTTGTTCCTTTGGACACAATTGAACTCAGCATTAAGGAAAAACTCTTGGATTTACTGTGTTTTTTACCCTGTATATGAGGGTATTTGGCCATGAGCATCAAACCCCAGCGCAGAGTCGATCCTGTCGTGTCAGTACCAGCGACAAACAGATCTGTCACAGTCATCATTAGATTCTCATCGTGAAAGTATGTGTCCTTCTTACAGGATTGCTGACAAGCAAAAATACATTCAAAATGCTCAATTAAACTTGTAATAATTAGAAAGCTGAAAGAGCCAAAGTCCAATAAGACATGCAAACTTCGGAGGAAACAAAGTTTTTTTTTTTTTTTTTTTTGAACTGTTACTTTTGGCATATGATGCAACAAGGATTGAAAAAGTCAAGAGATTTTACTAATTGGACTACCAGTCTCTGTGTAAAATTAAAATAATGATGCTTCCATGTTTCTAATACTCAAAATCTTAGGTGAAAATTGTCATTTTGATCGCCCTCTACAAAATAGGGGATTACACAGTAATTATTCATATAAATATATATATATATACACACACACACACGTGTACATATGTCACGTCCAGTTGAAGCAGAAATTAAAAGAGCAAGATCTAATTGCAGCAGTCTCTATTTATTCACAAACTCAAATATAACAATGACACTCTGATAAAAAAAAAAAAAAAAAACTTAGAACAACTATTATTGACGAAGACAGAACAAAGACTAACAAAAAACAGGCTCAGTATATAACCAAAACCAAGACATGAAACGAGAATCAGGTGCAGTGCATTAATTAAACAATGAATGACCATGGTAACAAAAGCTAACAAAAGAAACAGAACAGGAAACCAATAAGAATGCAACTGAACTCAGACAAAATGTGATAGTAACACTTTACAATAAGATCCAAATAGTTGATGTTAGTTAGTTAGCCTTAACGTGAACTAACCATGAGCAATACCAATAGAGAAATTATTCTTTTTTTTATGTAAGCACTGACTAGACGACTTTCAAATCTTAACCGATTTTAAAACTGTGGGAGGCCACAGACATAGTGGCAGTTTCAACCGATTTTTAGCATTATAATCTTCTGAATGCACACAATCGAATATTCGTCCCGGACCGCGAGACCACACACCTGTCGATTGTAGTAACATTTTCACAGTGAGACGATATCTCATGGATCAAACGTGACTTGAGAAAAAAAAAAAAAAAAAAAATGGAGGGCGATCGAAATCGTCTGCTCGATCAAGAGTCATGAGAACATGTTTGATATTTATGATTTGAGATTGTGCGGGCTCCGACGCGATCAGGAGCAGTAAAAGAATCGTAACGACACCACATAATTGAAGATTTTTTGGACAAAAAGTCGTTTGTGAGAAACCTTGAATCGGGTCACACACCCCAGATCGTCGGGGGCGCAAATCAGGCCCAAAATCAGGCTTAAAATCTTCAAGTGTGTGGCCAGCCTTAGGAAAAACATAACTGTTTATTGTTAGCTCATGTTTAGTTCATGTTAACCTGTGGCTTATTAAATAATATTCACTTTTAATTTGAATAATGTGTTTATAAATGTTAAAATTAACTATGATTAATAAATGCTTTAGAAGTATTTTTCATTGTTAGTTCATCTTAAATTAACTAATGTTTACAAAAGGAAGCTTATTGTAAAGTGTCACCAATTATATTTAGTTTTAGCATCTTTTGTGCATATTTAATTTAAGTCAAAGCTGATGATTACTTTTTATTTTCTCCTGTATTTCTATGGAACAAGGTGATTTCTGTACCTCGTCGCTCTGTTTGCGGATGAGAAAGGTGTCGACAATCCCTCTGCGGTCGTGTGGATTCAGAGTCTCCAGCCGTCCAGTGAACAACCTCGTCATTTCTGCTCTATGTTTCAACAGATTTCTTACAATAATCCTTTTGCTGTTGAGGAACGGACCCAACCACGGAAATATATTATAAAGCTGCAAGTACACACAGAGAAAAAAATGCATGTTTTAAAGTAACAACAGGTAACTTTTCAACCTTCATAATATATTTCCAAGTCTCTTGTGGTGGTACATCGACTTACAATAAGTTGAATGACACGTCTGCCATAGCCTGACGGGGTCTGTAGCGTTTTTAATCGTACTTTTAAACTTCGGGTTTCGGGTAGTAACCGGCGAACAAAGAGAACTACAAAATTCGACTGCTTTACATGCCATACGTCACTTCCACCACCACCCCCACTTCCTTAAAATCGGACTTGCGAGCCAAATGTTATAGTGATGGCCGAAGCAGCACAGAAAAACAAGAAAGCAAAGGTTTTATCGGAGCAAAGCAAAAAGAGAAAAAGAAGTGATCGCGTTAAAGGCAGAACGAGGATCAACATTGCAGAGCTGCCAACTCTCACGCATTGGCCGTGAGACACCCGCATTTGATTGGTTTCACACGCTCACACGCCACACCCCCGGTTTCTCACGCTAAATTGTCAACCCGGTCGGTCAAATGCCTGAAAGATGAGTTTATCTATAGATCTCTACCTGTTAAGCCACTCGTGATCGACAAGTTATACCGCAAATTAGTTCAAATCTCCCGGAATCTAGAGCGAGCGCGCACGCGAGACAGAGACAGTGCTCCAACGCGCGCGGACGGCAGAGAGAGAAAGCGAGCGAGAGACCGTGCGTGTGCAGGGAGCATCGAACCCCCCATCGAAAAAAGAATGCCTCTCTCTAACCTCTCTTATTCGCTAGAGTAGTAGCGAATTATCAATCTGGTAGCTAGTAAACGATATTCTATTTTTTGATGGTTAGCTATCGTTAGTATTCTCGTTCTGATTTGAACTTTGCAATCGATGAAATGCAAATAGCAAATGTTTGACCTAAAAAGTGTAGTCTACTCAACATGTACAAAGAAAGGAGGAAGAGTATTAATAAAATCATATTTTAGGATACCTAACATGTCTGTGATATTTGTTTATTTGTCTTGCCTCAAGCTATAATGCAAATCGATTTGTAAAATTTGCAATTCATTTATGGTAGCTTGATATTATAATATTGACGATATATGGTTATTATCAACCACTCAAACATTGCATTGAAGTATCATATAGAGTCAGTAAAACGGTAACCAATAGATTAGGCTACTATAATGACGCTGGCTTGTAAACGTGAGCATCGCGATCATTTGTCGTTAGAAAAAAAATAAAACCCATGAAATTATATTCATATGACATGCTGAAATATATGCCACTGTACCTGGGATGAAGACCTTTCACACGCGACGCAAGCAGAACACCTGCATGTGACCTCCTCCTACAGTGTTCAGGGCTATCATGGTTGTCAACAATTGCACGTGCATGTAGGATGACAGAGTTTACGACAGTAGAAGAGGACAATACTGTTTCCCAACTGTAGGGGGACCCCGAGAGCAAAAGTTATCTGTTGTTACTTTAAAGGGTTAGGGCCGTTACATAGTCAACGCGAGCAACGCGAGCAAGCAACGCGAGCGACGCGAGCTACGCGCTCCTTTTCATAGTACACAAGCGTCACCGGCGATGCGTGAAATGCAATACACCGATCGCGCAGTAGGGGGTAGTAGAGTCTAGAGTCGGGTCACGTTCAGATCAAAATGGCAACTGAAGAGGAGTGCATATTGCTGATTTTACATCGGCGGCAACAAAGGATGTATACGAACAAGCTCGCATAACTTTTCCTCTTCGCCCGCCATTGTATTCAAATCTTCTTCTTCTGTAAACATAATAATATACCTTTTTATGTACATTACTTGCAATGTCGCCCCCACCGACAACGCATAGTATTGCGTGCATCGGCGCGTCGCGTATCAAAAACTAGGATGACACATTTGGCTACGCATCGACGCATAATGGCGGCCGAAGCGTAGCGATGTGTAGCCTTGCGCACGCGTATGCGTACCGATGCGTTGACTATGTAAGGGCCCTTAGTTCACCCAAAAAGGAATAATCTGTCAGTAATTACTCACCCTCATGTCATTCCAAACCCGTAAGACCTTCGTTCATCTTCAGAACACAGATTAAGATATTTTTGATGAAATCCGATGGATCAGGGGGGGCTCCATTGGCAGCTATTTAATGAACACTTTGAAGGTCGAGAAAGGTAGGAAAGACATCGTAAAATAGCCTATGTGACTACAGTGGTTAAACCTTAATTTTATGAAGCGACGAGAATACTTTTTGTGAGCAAATAAACAAAATAACGACTTAATTCAGAGAGCACCACGACGCATGCGTTTGGTTATGACGCAGGAGCTGGCGTTCTGACATGTGACCAGGAAACACAGGGCTGTGTTTACAAGCAGAAGAAGACACACGCGAGGTCACGCATACGTCATGGTGCCCTCATGAACGCGTGTCGGAGACTGATACGAAAGAGAAGAAATTGTTGAATAAAGTCTTTATTTTGGCGCCAAAAAGTATTCTCGTCGCTTCATAAAATTAAGGTTGAACAACTGTAGTCACATGGACTATTTTAATGATGTCTTTCCTACCTTTCTGGACCTTCAAAGTGTTAATTAAATAGCTGTCAATGGAGCCCCCCCTGAGCCATCAGATTTCATCAAAAATATCTTAATTTGTGTTCTGAAGATGAACGAAGGTCTTACGGGTTTGAAACAACATGAGGGTGAGTAATTACTGACAGAATTTAAATTTTTCCCTTTAATGATAAAAAAAAAAAATAAGTCACCAAAAATACAGTAAAACATATTTCCATACCATCATAGGAGCCGATCCCAAAATCCGAACACTTTCAGTTGCCCTGTCGACCATTTCTTTGAATTGTGGGTCTGTGTATTCAAATCTGCTGCCGTACACAATAGATGAGATGATGTTTGACACAGCGTAGTTCACAGGTTGTGTTGTGTCGAAGGGTTTCCCTGTGAAGAGAAAACAATTGTCTCTCAATGGATCCTTTAAACTAAGAGCATGATTGCAGATGTGCATAAATGTTTTTCAGCTTGTACCTTCAAACTTATCAAACTCTCCTTTCAGATACTGAATTTCCTCTATGATTTTCTCTTCACTTCCTCTCTTGCCCATCCCGAAGTCCCGCAGGTTGCTAAGAGCGAAGCGTCGCATCTCTCTCCAGTTCTCTCCATTGGAAAAGAGGACTCCTGATCAACACAGAACATCTGACCGTGAGTCTCAACCAGGGCTGGACTGGGACAAAAAATCGGCCTGGGCATTTTGGCCCAGACTGGCCCACTACTGATCATAAACACAACCGAACTTTGCACGCCCTTGAATATGTATACCAACTCCTATTAAAACCACTAACGCCATGTAATAAGTGAATAGGAGTGAGTAAGAGTTAACAGATGAAATAACTACTAAGTTGAACTATACTCCACAGTAATCCTTAAACAAGCTATAAGCTGCATTGGGATCGCAATACCGATTTTCCCCATAGGATTTTGTGAAATCTGTGGTGAGTGCACCTCTGTCCCTCAAGGGGGGTTCGGGGGCATGCTCCCCCGTAAGAAAATTTTGTGCTTTTTAATGTTAAATTCATCAATCTGGTGCACTTTGAGAGTTAAAAATAAAGAGCTGCAACCCATATTCAGTGTGCAAATTGAACAAAGAAAAACTCAAAACTCTTTTAGTTGTGATATGTCTGTCTACATTACACTACTACATAATAATAGTTATAATATTAATCCCATGGCAGTAATAGCCATATGTTGTAAAACAAATGCACTGAAAAATAAAAGCAACTTTCATAATTAGTTTCGTACTAATTTCTATAGATAAGCACATGATCTTTTATTTTGACGGAAACGGCATCGAGCTTTTATTTTGAAGAAAAATATGGTTTACAAACTCATTACTCATTATTGTCTCATTACAATTCTAATAAAATGCGTAATCGTCAAATATGCAGATGTGTAAATAATGCGTAACTGGGTAGTGGGTTCCTACATAGCCTAATGGTGTGTTCACACCGAACGCGAATTTAATTATTTGGGCGAGTAGATTACATACAAAGTCAATGAAACGACGCATCATTCGCGCCGGGCGTTGCGAATGACGCGAATTGGGCGAGACGCGTTTGCCGCGAATGTCCTCCGCGCAAGTTGAAAAATTTGAACTCGAGCGAATGTTCAAGCGTCTAACTAAACGCGATAGACGCGTATTTGACGCTCTATTCGCGTTCGGTGTGAACACGTTGTGACAGTAGCCTAGTTCTGCTTACCACAGTTCTCTGCACTCACTCATCTCTCTCCTTTTCCGAGTCCTCGCTATCCTCATCAGACACTTGAAGGGCCTTTGAAGTTTCTTTTTCACGCTATTTCTCTGCACATTCCTTGCGTTTCTTCTCCATCGCTCTGACTATTTTGACAGATACACACTGACACTGCTCGCTCACTCAGAGCTCAAAGGGGGAGGAGTTTAAAGATGTGATTGGACCAGCCCAGTGTCAATCAAGAAAATAACCAATGGGCTGCTGATTTACGCGTTTCATCATGCGCCGTTCTGTGAGAAAAAGAAAAACCTACGCTGACTTTTTTGTCCAATGCATTACACCGGCACAAAGATCCCAGAGCCGCCAATTAAACAAAACTAAACGCAATGGGCCGCCGATGTACGAGTTTTATGGGCCGTTCAGACAAAAAAATAAAAAAAAATAAGTATGAGATGTATCGGCCCACAAAGCACGTCGGCCCACCTGGCAAATGCCCGGTATGCCCGATGGCCAGTCCAGCCCATAGACAGTATAAGAAATGGACAGAGCGATCTCATTGGAACTCAGTTGAGACAGTTGAAGCCCACTTTTAGCGAGTTTTGAGAACTTCCGTTCCTGACGCGCAGACTCAGACCGACTCAAACTAAGCTTGATGACGTGAGCAACCTGTCTGACAGACGTTAATCTTCTAGTAGCTGTGCGTGAAAACTGCCAACGTTAATCTTGCAGAGACGGGGAACTTGAGCAAAGAGTTCTTTGGCGTGAGTGAGCAGGAGTAAGTATTCCGTTGCTTTTATGGACTCATTATCTATGGGCTTCTCCCTTGACGGGGCGTCCCCCCGATTGCCTGCGAGCTTCTCCTCCTGTCTGTACGGTAACTTCTGTACAGCGCGACAGAGAGTCGAGTGGTTATGACGCAATCGTTAGCCTATTTTTACTAAATCTGTTTCTACGGGGCCATAGTGTAACATAGAAGGTAATGGAGCCCTTTATACATTGTCGTGTTTCTTTAGAAATAAATAATGGACAAATGGAGTCTTTAAACGCCTCAGATGTAAAGTTATTCGCTGTCAAAGTGACGCAAAAATGAATGGGAGTCAATGGAAATGCTAACGCAAGTGAAGTTCTGCTACAACATGGCGGCACCCGGCCGGCTTCAACTTCCGGTCGATGGATTACCCCCTTGGTCCAGCCCTGGTCTCAACAACAACACAAGCAGAAAATGATTACTTTGTGAGTTAAACACACATTAACCTTATTTTTGGGATTTATATAATGCATATAAGCAAACTTTCACTGTATGTCAGGTTAATAAGCGACAAGTCAATTCACCACTAACTACACTGTAAAATCCAACAGTTGTTCTAACAAACACTTTTTAGTTAACTTTACTTAATGTCTTAATTGTAAAAAATCTAGTAATCTGTACTATTCACATAGTATGACTTTTTAACTCTTAATTCTTAACAAGTTAAGATTAATGTATTGGTTTGAGTGACACTTTGTCAAGCAAAAATAGTTTTGAGGCGGGCAAATTTTAATCGATTTTTCACTTATTTCCTCACTTCTGCAGTTATCTCACTCATTTCCCAAAGTCATCTTGAATGTTGAATTGTCAATATAGTGAACAATTTGAGAGAATATCACATAAGCTAACTCCATAAATTGATGTTGATTTTCCTTTTTGTTTGAACTCACCATTATGGTTATTAATTCCCTGCAACTTCATTTATATTATTGGAATTCTCTTCATATTGATGCAGTGATGCAACAAGAAATCACAGTTATTATTTGGTATTCTGCATGCAAAACAAAACAATGGAAACAATGAAATGTTATTTATTTTTATTAATTGTAACAATAACGATTTTTTAAAGCAAATAAAACAACAAAAAAATAGTAAAATAAAGCAATTGTATATTAGACCCTTTTCACAGATGACGTGTTTTAACAGTCATACTACTACTAATAGTAATAATAATAATTTGTTACATTTATATAGCGATTTTCTGGGTACTCAAATTGCTTTACACATGGAAGGGGGAATCTCCTCAACCACGACCATGAGCAAATGTAAATTTGTCACTACACACTACTATTCCTATTTCACCTGTTTTTTTAAGCCAATCAGTTTGCATGTTTTTTTAAGTAAGTCTAACTAATTAGATTTTACAGTATATTTATAAATGTATATGTTATTTAAAAATATATATAAAAAACTATTTTGTCACCAAATATTGCAAGGAAACCACATATACTCCTTGTTTAAAGATATAGCACACATTTCCAAGCCAACAAAAAGGCATTTTTTTATTTTTCATGGTTAAAGTAAGTTCTTCACCACCAAATGATTTGTGCATGTTTATTATGAGCTCATATTAGTGTAAAATTTAATGAAAACACATTTATACTTCAGTAGTTAAACCCAATTACATTGGCCTGGAGAGGAACTGAAAGGATTTGCAACATGTTTGCTTTTCAACATGTCTAGCATTTACAGTTTGTTCTGTACATTACGTTTCTATACATTCATTAGAGTTGGAAAAAACAACAACAAAAAATCCTACCATGTTCGTTGTGCGTCATCGTGAAACCAGGTTCAATTTTTCGGTCGCCGAACTCTTCTCCATAGTTCACGAGAGCTTCTTTGACAGTTTTGTACCCAACTAAGACCACAGTTTTTCTGGGACCCAAAAACACTTGGAATATGTTTCCGTAAGTTTTGGACAGCTGGAGGACACAGAGAAAGACATTTACAAACAAATCTTAAAATGTTAGACCACTATTCATTTTAAATGTATCAAGTTCCTACCTCAAAAAAGGCGTCAAAGGGTCTCTCGAGGTCAAGGGTCAGCAGGTTCCCCAGCAGCGGCAGAGGTTTGGGTCCCGGTGGCTCTTTCCCCTCTTTCTGAGATCTGGATCCAGAGGAAAGCAAATACAAAACCAGAAGCAACAGCAACGCGCCCAGTAATGTACCTGTGCTGAGAAACTGCAGAAGTGACTCGATTACAGCCATTTTCTCTCTAAGCTTCTGAACTGATGCACTCGGAGATTTATAGATGCATTTACAGAGCAGGATTCTTTATTGAGAACACAAGCTGTTGGTAGCTGCAGTCATCAAGTCTGATTAAAGGGAACTTTACATGGTATCTTATAGGCATTCAGTGGGCAGTCCTTAAAGGTGTTGACCTTACACACAGCCTTAGAAGTGCCTGCTAAAACAAAAGCATCTAAAGACAATACAGAAAATCACCCCTGGTTGTGAAACTCCAGCAGACCTATCTCAAAAGAATTCAATCAACAGGATCAATGGGTTTGACAATATTATCAAACGGTTTGAGCACCATCTGGTTACGAGGACTAAGATTATGTAAACATTAACACATAGTTTGACTCTCAGTAGGAAGATCGAAGACTGACAAACCCCCCTCACTGGAAAGTCTATCAGTAAACTGATGCCATCATGTTCACCTTGAATGTCCAATACAGTGTAGTTCACCTTAGTTTTTTATGCGATGCTATGTCAGGATATAGGATCAGCAGATCTTAAACCGATTCTTAAATTTGTCATTCCATAGCAGACACCCCTCATCACAACAGGAGTCCCCTTTCATCTGCCATGATGAAAAGGACAGGACTCTAAAACTCACACCTCCAAAAGAAGTTCCACAATCAAGGAACTAGGGGGGCTGGAGATAAGCCAGCAGGTACCATTTGTGGAAGGGAAGAATGATGACATTAGCATGTCATTGACACTGACTGATCCCATCACCATTTGTCCATTGTTCACCCCAGTCCCTCAGTCCTGAGACCAAGGTGTGAATGACCACTGACTCTCAGGTGTCCCTAATGTCATTGTCAGTGGCCCACAGTTTTGCGCTGAGGAGTTTTCATTTTTCCTGAAGGCAAATGGGGTGCAACATATCCGCTCTGCGCCCTATCACGACTCTAGTAATGAGCAAGCTGAACGTTTTGTCCAAACACTCAAACACACTCTAAAAGCTTCCAGAGGTTCAGCTCAAATCCAAAAGAGACTTGATGGATTCCTGTTAACATACAGGAACACTCCACATGCTACTACAAAGGAGTCACCTGTAATGCTTTTCCTCGAGCGCAAACTACAAACCCAGCTGGATCTTCTAAAACCTAGTCTCGCCAAAACACAGTGAGTCAGTCCAAGAATGCTCAGTAGTTTCGACACCAAGAACCAAGGGCGTAGGTTTTGGCGGGGGACGCTAGGTACTAGTCCCAATCAATATTTTGAGATTACAAATTTGTCCCCACCAATATTTAGCAAGCTCCTTTGAACCGCTATTTTGATATTTGCGCTGCATTTGGATCGATTCCAACGGCCAGGACGACGACAGTACAAGATACGCCGTAATTTGATTGGCGGCGGGGTATCTGACAGGCAGCCAGGCTACGCGCGGGCCGGGACTACTTTTTGTGCTTGCACTCACTGGCAGCGAGCGGGTGGTGTGTGTGTGTGCGCGCGTGACGACGCCGACGGTAAGTTACCAGGGCTGTCTCTTGCCTGCAATATACAAAGGCCAGAGTAAAACATTTTAATATTCCATTTTTTTTGCCCCTTTTTGTACTTTGTAGATCAGCTGTCACCCAAGAAGAAGAAAGGGGACACACAAAGCTTTTTCATAAAGTAGAGTGTAAGTAGGCAAAAATAACTAGCCACACAAATAACTAGCAGTAGTAGTGACTGACCAGGCTTTCAAATGCAGATTCTACTGTGGAAAATAATATTAACTGGTGATCCTGGTTACCCAGGATACAGTTAAACCTAGCTTCTGCAATCTTTCAAGGTTAGGAGCATTTATTAGGGGTGTGCAGCACGGATAGGCTCATAGAAGTCGCGCTATCATGATAGAATGCTACGTTAGCAAGTCACTGAATTTAATTAGCCTACCTTAACTTAGAATCTTGCAGTCATAAACAGTGGATCATCTGAGACATTTTTCGTTTCTACATTCTGTTTATGTAATGTATTTGTGAGTGTAGCCTATTCAAATATAATGAATCATCATTCGATTGATAATATCCAAATAATAGTAATTTATGTTAATTTATGTTAATAATTTATGGGGGGGGGGGGGGGGGGTTCCCCCACCAAAGCTGAGACCAAACCTACGCCCATGCCAAGAACACTCTAAGTTGAGATAATTTGGTGCTCCGTCCTTGTTCGTGACTACAGGAAAGGAGAAAAATGGATACAGAAAGTAGTAATGTCCAGAAAGGTATCATTGTCAACATGGGTGCGGCTGGAACCTGGAAACGTCATGTAGATCACTTATGGAAACAAGGGGCTCAATCCTTGGGAACCCAGATGGAACCAGAAGTTTCTGCTTGTTCTGATAATTACCAGGAACATCCGGTTCAGGAGAACATAGGGGAAAAGACTGATGATCTTGTGGATGTGATAACTGATAAATCAGGGTCACGAAACATTGACAAATCACCCTCAGGGACTGTACAAACTAGAGAGACTATTAAGCGTTATCCTGCCCATCTCACTAGACCACCCGACCATTATCAAGCATCCTAATGTTGTATATGTTAAAGGAAGAAAATCATGCGTAATAGATTGAATAAGATGTGCTCGCTAAACTTTAGTTAAAGTTCAATTCAAGAAAGGAAATACCCCTTTGTTGTGAATGACCGCCTTTCATTTAAGTTAGGAGGAAATGTTAAGACAACAATTGCAGGACAACCCAGTTTTTCTAATGTCGATGTGTGATTGCGTATACCTTGAAATTGGAAAAGTAAAGTTTAAGTTGTAAGTGCCTCCATCGTGTTATTGCAATCTATAGCTCCATAGAATATAATAATATTCTGATGAACAACGAATGCAATCACAAATAATATACAGTACTGGAACAACAGACTTTTTGCACTATTTGCACTTTTGCACTATTATATTGACTGTAGGCATACAGTATATTGTCTGTACACCGTGGGATGGAGGAAACGTAATTTCGATCTCTTGTATGGCTTGACGTGAAGAAATTGACAATAAAGCTGACTTTGACTTTGACTTTGACTTTGATACACAATGTGTTTTTTTTTTTTATCTGATTATCACAACAGTGCTGGATCTATTGCTATAATATCATGGTGCAGGCAATGCAATATTTAAACATGTTTAAACACAACACATTTTTGAGCAGTGATAAACCTTGGGAGGAGATCTATGAAAAATGATACTTAATGATAGTGCTGCTGATGATGATGATGTAGCAATTAATAAGAATCCGAAATCGACTGATCACATTTTCTCTTGCCATAATAAATATAATTTATAAACACACAGTCAGAGAAAAACAGTTAAAAAATGCAAGGGTCAAAATTCTATCTAAAGCAAACACTTTTCAAACGAAACATTTTCAATAAACATTGATATTTAAACTTTTGCTACCTCTCAATAAGAACTTCTGTATACATATAACAGAAAGTCAAACTGGTATGTAATAAATTAAGCTGGTAATGATGTTTGCTGGGTTGTTAATCTTCTTCTGCTGAGATCTTTAAAAAGATCTATTAGTGTTAAATGTTCTGTTGAGTTTTGTGGGTCAGTCTTGTGCTGAAGAGTAAAGCCTGTGCGTCAGTCCCAGAGAAGACCCATAAGTCAGGGCGAGAGGGCCAGATCGTCCCATTTGCCTTGGCCAGGGAACATGCCGTGCCAGTTCTGGAAACCACGCTTGGGTTTTCCAGAGGGGGGCTACTAGGAGGACTTAGAATCCGCTCTCCTTGATCCGTCTGATGACCTGAGGGATCATAGAGGCCAACGGGAATGCATACAGCAGGTGTTTAGGCCATAGGTTGGCCAGCGTGTCCATGTTCTTTGAAAAGAATGATGTGCAGTGTTCGTTGTTCCTTGAGGCAAAGAGGTCGACCTCTGCCCTGCCAAACACACTCCGTATGAGACGAACCATCTGTGAGTTGAGAGACCACTCGCCTGGGGGAGTGTTGTCTCGAGACAACAATCCACATTTTGGATTCCCAGGACATGCGCAGCTCTCAGGGAGCGCAGGTTGTCATGCGACCAAAGAAGGAGCTTTCTGCCCATGACATACAGGCTGCCCTATCTGAGGCCACCCTGCCGATTTATATAGGATACCACCGACATGTTGTCCGTGCGGACCAAGACGTGGTGTTCGCTGAGGTCTGGAAGAAATGTATTCAGGGCTAACCAAACTGCTCTCATTTCCAGGCAGTTGATATGTAAGCTCTTCTCCTCCCTCGTGCAGCACTCCCCAACCTTGGTTGGAGGCGTCTGTGAAAATTACTTTCCTCCTGGAGGCCACACCCATAATTACACCCGACTGGTACCAGTTCTGGGCTTTACAAGGGACCAGAGCTCTCACACAACGCTGGTTCACCATAATGTGCAGGCGGCCTGACTGCCATGCATGGGCTGGCACACGTCGCTTTAGCCAGTGCTGAAGGGGGCGCATATGCAGTAACCCTAGTCGGAGAACTGACGATGCGGCGGCCATGAGACCGAGAATCCTCTGAAACTTCCTGAGGGGCGCGCGCGATAACCTGAAGGAGGCTATCATATAGCCTCCTTCAGCACTGGCTGAAGGATAGAGCGAGAGTGCTCTGGTGTAAGCTGCACTCTCATCAATACAGAGTCGATAACTGTGCCCAGAAACATTACATTCTGGCTGGGTAACAGTTTGCTCTTGGAATAGTTGACCCTGAGACCCAGACATTCCAAATGGCTGAGTATCATGGATCTGTGTGTCAATAATTCGGTCCTCCACTGAGACATAACGAGCCAATCGTCGAGATAATTCAGCACGCGCACTCCCCGTTGCCTAAGGGGAGAAAGCGCTGTGTCCATGCACATTGTAAATGTACGGGGTGCTAGGGACAAACCGAATGGTAGGACCGTGTATTGATAAGCCCACCCCTCGAAGGCGAATCTCAAGAATGGCCTGTGGCTGGGTCTTATCTGAATGTGAAAGTAAGCATATTTCAGGTCCACCGTAAAAAAAAAAACAATCCCCCGGGCGAACCTGCGCGGGGATTTGTTTGGTAGTTATCATTCTGAATGGTCGTCTCATGAGGGCTTTGTTCAGATGTCTCAGATCTAATATGGGGCGGGTTCCACCGTCTTTCTTTGGTACAAGAAAGTAACGGCTGTTTGAACATATATTGGGGCTGGGTCGCCTAGCATAAGGGGACCTAATACCCTTTTGTTGTGTTTTGTGCACATGTTCAAAGGGGGGGTGGGGGGGCTAGGGGGTCACTTAATGAATGGGGACCGATTACCCGGGTGTTGTGAAACATACTCTTGTTGTGCTTTATTTGGGTCGCTGTAAAAACAGCGTTTGTTTGTAGGGGCTCAAGCAGCGCAACGGGCCCACTGAATACAGTATGAAAAACTCCAGCCGCCTAAGCTGAAACGGGAGCTGTAAGCTGAAATGGGAGTTTTAGACAAGCTCTTTTTGAGGGTAGTTCAGCTAGTGTGAGACTCAGACCCTCTCTCTTTTCTCCTGCAGCTAGGAGGGTTTCGGCTGCTCAGGGTCCAACACGGGGTCAGGGACTCTGGCGCTGGGGCGATGGGTTGCGTTTAGCTGACCTTGAGCGACTTCAGGTATCAGCCGCAGGGCGGGGCTGGGATACCAGAGGTGCTGGTTTTGCTGGCTGTGGAGGCGGCGGGCTCTTGTGGCGGCTCGAAGCAGAACTGGAGCATTTAGGCAGGAAGTGTCTCATAGCTTGAGAAGACTTCCGTGCCTCAGTAAACCTCTCAGAAAACCCTTTCACCGCCGGCCAAAGAGACCGGTGCTGGAGATAGGAGAGTCGAGGGAACGCCGTTCTGTCCGCCAACTTGATGTCTGTGAGGTTCAACCAGAGGTGGCGCTCGAGCACGACGAGGTTAGCCATCCCTCTGCCAATGGCCTAGGCGGTAGCATTTGTAGTGTGCAATGCTAGATCTGTGGCGCTGAATGCCTCAGGGTTCGGCCCAGACTCATCCATCGACTGGAGAAGTTTTGCCTGGTACACTTGGTGTGCAAAGCCGATGCAGTCTGACCGGAAACGGAGAAAGAGCGTCCAGTGAGGGCCAAGGTTTTTCGGCAGGGCTTCGAGGGATGCACTGCTCCCGATCTCCGGCCAGCAGCAGTGGGTGGACACAGATGGGTGGTGACTGCTTCCTCGAGCGGCAGCAATTTCTCATATCCTTTTTCCGCTGCGCCGTCAACAGAGGACAGTGTAGCGGAAGTGGAAGCGCTCGTGCGAGCTGAGTATGGCACGCGCCATGACTTTGCGAGTTCGTCGTGAACTTCAGGGAAGAAGGGCGCTAGTTTGTGGCAGGGGGCCTGCTGGCGCCCTGGCAGACACCATACATCCAGCCGACTCCTGGGCGGCTCCTCGGGTGAGGCCCATTCGAGACCAAGGACTGAATGGGCAGTGAGCCAGTGAGGCCCATTCGAGACCAAGGACTGAATGCGCAGTGAGGATGCGCAGTATTTCGGCGTCTGAATTAGTCCTGGTAAAGTTAGCTATAGCGCTAGTGGTAAGTAGGTAAGTAAGAAAAATGTGTTGTGTGTGCTTCACAATAAAAGGAGGAATACACAACATTAATAAATACATTACAATACATAATCCAAAATAAATAACAAAAGCAAAAAATAAAACAGAAATAAACAGAAATACACATAAGACAGGCCTAACCACCCTACTGTCTAGCTAAGAGCCTCTTTAAATAGAAGAGTTTTCAAATGTGTTTTCAAATTTCCCACTGAATCCAAGCAGAGTATAGAAGGGGGCAATGCATTCCACAGCCTAGGTGCCACAGCTTGAAACGAACGGTCCCCTCAAGTTTTAAAATGTGTGCTGGGGGCACCTAAAAATCTCTGACCTGTTGATCTCAGACTACTTGAGGACGTACGCAGCTGTATCAGGTCATAGATGTAAGGGGGTTAGCACAGGACTGTGAGAGAGCGGGGTCCACAGAGCCCGACCATTCCTCCTCAGATGCAGCAATGGAGAGGCTGTCATGCTCTTCATCCGATCCGCCGAAGGAGACGAGGCCCATCACATGAGGGGAGGGGCGCTGGTCTGCCTGAGTAAACAGGACCGCAGAAGATTTTGACGGAGCAAGTGAGGCACGCTTAACTCTATGTGTTCGGGCTGCCGTTGGCTGCGGTGCTTCTTTTTCCGCGGCTGAAGTAGCGCCGGGAAAGGAAGATTAGGAAGAGCGGTGTCGCCATCTTGAAAAGAGCTAACCCCATCCGCATTGTTGAGATGGGAAGGCTCTCGCAGTGTGAACAGAGTGGCAGAGTGTGCAGCTTCAGCGTGGGCGGGTCCCAGGCACCTGGCGCACTCTGCGTGCCCATCATCCTCGTGTAGACAAGCTCCGCACGAGGTGCATGAAGAATGAGGCATTTGCAACAACGCCTCGAGAAATTTGCTCTTTTACAAAAAGCTGAGTGTCGCAGAGCGAGCACAGCAGCAGCAGTAAAAGGATATAGCGCTGTCTCGCCGGACGGCCACAGGAGAGCAGCGCCAAAAGAGGAGCTGCTTCCGGGTAAGTGGAAAGGCGCTGTCCGCTGTTTTCAAGGTTTGCTCTAGCTGATCTGGCTTGATTCGACGGCGAAAAGCTTCAGTGAGGAATCAACGTGAATGAAGTGTCGCTGAAGTTGAGTGAATCTGATATTTTGGCTGAAATGAGCGATCTTTATAGGCTTAGGCCACACCCATTTAGGCGCGCTCTGACGTATTCGGCGCCAAGTCAGTTGATTGGGTCGGGTGTCTGAGGCGCTCGGCCATTGGATGTGCAGTTGCCGCAGCACAGCCAATGAGCGAGCTAGACGCTCTGCTGTGTTTCATTGTGCAGCTGCACTGTGTTTTAAATTATTGCTTCAATATTTCGTGGAAAAGGAGTTTCCCCACTGCGTATTAGCTACGCAATACGAAGCGTTAGTTCTCGAAAGGGAACTCGAAATGCAAAGTCTAATTATTAATTATTCTAATTATTCTAATTAAGAATTATACTAATTATTCTAATTAAGAATTTTTTTTTCATTATAAAAATCCTAAACAATTTTAGAATAATATTAAAAACATTATTAGTACATCAAATAAACATTCAATTAATCATATTAGAGTTGATAATACAATACTACATGACTCTTTATCTATTGCTCAAGAATTTAATCAGCATTTTTCTTCAGTCTGGTCTACTTTAGTATCTGCGTCTTACTTGAATACTGATACTTTTAATGAGACTGCATCTTGTAATAGTTCATTTTCATTTTGGAAGATTGTACCAATTGATGTTCAGAATACCATTGGTGAATTAAAGGTGACTAGTGGTGCTGGACTAGCCTGACTTTGTCATACTCATATTCTATTCAGAATGTGAGTCTGAAACTGCTCCATAGGGCTTTGATTATGAGGCGTGTCTTAATCGAACCAGGAAAAAAACAAACTCTGCACTCAATTGGATAGACCTACAACCAATCAGAGCAACGCAGTAAGTGACACATGTTGAGCGAGTTGTCAACAGAACTGGGGCCGTATTCACAAAGAATTTTAAGGCTAAAAGTAGCTCCTAACTGGCGAATTTAGGAGCAACTCCTAAAAATAATGGGCGTGTCACTCTTAAATTTAGGACTCCTAATTTTTTTCACTAAGAGTAATTCACGAAGCATTTTAGCCCTAAAAGTAGCACCTAAGTCTGGGACAGCTTAAAAGAAGTCGAGAGGACTCCTAACTCACTAAGACCTATTCACAAAGGATAGCGCACACCACCGCCTCTCGCAGTCGTCCGGGGTCCGCGACACAAGCGGGAATGCTGCATTGATCTGCAAACAAATCATCTCCCATTCTCACGCTTAGTTTTGCTTGATATCCCAGTGCCGAATTTCACTTTTATTATGTTTTTTTTTTTTTTCAGCACCAACTCGGCCAGCAGCAGTAACTGATCCTGCGTCCAGTTGGGCTTTCTTTTACGTTTTGGCGACTTCATAATCCACTGTCATTCAACTATTACATTACTTCAATAAGAGCAACATTTCCTTGCTTTAAGTAGTCTATTTAGGCTAATAGGATGTCAATTAACCAAGCGAGTGTTAATGCAAGTGTTGTTTTTCATTATTAGGCAAGTGGAGGTTTTCATTAGGGTATTAGGCTACCTTGATTTAATTTATTTTAATTCACGACTTTTCTCTCTCTCTGCCTTTTTAGAATTACACTTCACTGGGGCCTGCACAAACATGTCATTATATACGCATTTCGATGACATTACTATTATTATTTTGTGTAGGACACAGACATATTTAGATGTCGTAATTCCATGATTTGTTGCGTCTGTGTTATGATCCGCATGATGGCCCTGTCATCTAACAACCAATCACCGTGATCATTGCGAGGAAGCTCGTGCCTGAGAAGTGACGTCATCCATAGCAACGAAGACTCACTCTTAGTTTAGGAGTTGTCATTTTTCCTTACTAAGAGTGGGTCTGAAAGGCGCTGTGAATAACTTTTTTTCAGAGAAAACTCCTAGCTAAAATATTTTAGTGCGATTTAGGAGTACTCCTAGTGGTAAGATAAAATTCTTTGTGAATACGGCCCCTGAACTGCACCCAGTCTGGAAAAGTATTTAAAAGAAAAATGAGTGTTAACGACCTTTGCCGGTGTTGCAAAAAGAATTTAAGGATTCGCGGAGTACTGCAAAAACAAGTTTTGTGACAGAAAATGTGAATGTATATACGAACAAGTTCTCCGTTTAGGATTAGATCTCGACAATAAAGCCAACAAATCTGCTCGCATTTGTCTGACCTGTCTCAACTTTATAACATGGTTGGAGCGCATCTTGACTGATTTTAATAAATGGAGAGATGACGAAAGACACCAGGCTGAAGAAGCGTGTTCATTTGAGTCTTAAGAGAAAAGAGACCGGGAAACAAAAAATTATGTTTTAATGATGTATTTAATGATGATTTAAATACAAAATGATGAGTAGCATCTAATAATTTATAATTAAAAGAAATACACCGCTTATAAGGGGTACAGTGACTACCAGTATGGGTATGGTGTGCCGCGTGCGAGTAGTAAAACAAAGCGTCACCATTGTTTGATGCAGCGATGGCTTTGACATGAGTTGCATCACCGTGACATGAGTTGCATCACCGTGATGCCCATTTCGGTTGCTTCTTTTACTTGGTCTTCCATGAGCGCGACCAAAGGAGAAACCACAATGACAACTGGGTTTTCATTGCCTCCCATATTCTTAACGACCATCGGAGCCAGCTGATAAATTAAACTTTTGCCGAATCCTGTAGGAAGGATGGAAAACACATCTTGACGATCGACAAATGCCTTTATTGCAGTTCTCTGTTCGTCTTTTAAAATGAATGCGCTGTCGATTTCTTCTAAAACAGACGCGATAGCGGAATCTATACATCTCTATTCTCCAGTTGCAGTCATCTTTGTTGAAAAACCAGTTCAAACCAAGCGCTCTTTGATGACGTGATTACGTAACTGCAGATCATCTGTCCATCATCGTATAAAGCCCGCCCTGGCAATTTGATTGGCCCGAACATTTTTTGACTGATCATAATTACTCCTCAATGGATCGAGTCCAGACCGAACTTCCCGACCAAAAAATGTTGTGGGCGGGGTTTGGGCTGGCATCCAGGCTAGTGCTGGACTAGATGGAATTGAAAATAGGTATCTTAAATTATCTTCTCATATTCTCATGTATCCACTTGCTGGTTTATTTAATCTTTCTTTGTCTACATGTGAGTTGCCTGTGATCTGTAAATGTGCACGCATTACTCCACTTCATAAGGGAGGTGATATACTTGATCTCAAAAATAACAGACCAATTTCTATTATATGATCTATATCTAAAGTTTTCAACAAAAAAAATTCATAAACAACTTTCAAATTATTTATGTATTAATAACATTCTATCATCATCTCAATCTGGCTTTAGGTCCAATCACTCTACAACTACTGCATTCACGGCCGCATTAACAATAGGGCTAGGCGGGGCTAAAGCCCCGGGGCCCAAGCAAGGAGGGGGCCCGTGATTGGCTGTGGAGCAGATTGACTACTTGCCTTACCACGCCCCCCACAAATTAGCCCTGTTATTCAGTGGCGCTTTGCCGACCGTATATTCCATGCATTACCATGGAATCATTATCATTAATATTATTGTAACCGTTCGCAAAGACCCGTCTTTTTTAGTTACTGTGTGACAATGCCAGGCGGCTCTCACGAGTCACGCACATAATGTTCTCACTCACGCAGTGGAAAATGCATCGCGGGGCAAAGACTAACGTTACACTGAGTGACTACGCGCCGACATACAAGAGAGAGCTCAGAGCAGCTTACTGTTGATATGAAACAAAGTCTCAACTTTCAAATATTGTCATTTAAGTAATTTAAACAATACCGTTTTTCAAGTTCAAGTCCACCGACGTTAATACCGACAGTTTTGTTGTCGGCCAAAATTGCGTATTCGGCGTTATGATTGGTCAGGTAGCTTGTCAATCAATTCACAATGCAGGGCATGATGAATTGAAACGTCACGTTTTAATTTGAAATACCATTCAAATACATTTATTCTATATTTAACTTGTGAACGACCGACCTGCTGCTGCACGTAGGCCTATCAGATGATGGCTGCCTGCTCCTTAATATAGGCTACGCAATCAATCGCCTACACTCACTTCATTCTAGACTATTCTTAAAATTGTCACGCATTATCTTCATCTAATAGCATAGATAAAAATGACATCTTTTAAAAAAAAAACATGTGCGAGTGGGGCTCAAAAAATGAATTTTTAAAAAGCTAAACAGCAGAGGAAACATGAGCAAAACATGAACCAATTTTCGGTAAGTTTGATTATTAACTTGATGGATGTATGATATTGCTTTTTGTGTTTAATCAAACTCTATATTCGCCTAAAGGGCTGGCGATAATATATCCGGTAGAAATATGTAAATTTTGCTGCGCCATGATGTAAGTTTATAATTTAAACACGTTTTTAAGCATTGTGGTTTAGATACAAATTATTTTAAACTGCTCAGGCACAGTAAGCAGCGGGAGAGAATTGTAAATGCTCGTTTTGAGACCATGGTGAACTTGAGACGGTTTTGCACAGCGGCAGCGCACTTGAGTAATAAAGCTAATAAAGCTGCTGTCACCATTTGTGTCAATAATGTTAATCAAAAATCAGAAAGAAAGTAATTTACTGCCCTTGACTGAATCACTTTTGTAAAATAAATAAGAATGAATGTTGAATTTATAGTAAAAATTATGTATTGTATATTTGATTACTTTTATACAATATAATATTCAGTGCTTTAAGTTTTTCAAGTAGGTCGATTTCTTATGTGCCTTTGTTCTATTGTTATTTGTGACTCTAGTCATCAGTAAGCTTGAGATTATTTTCTTAAGCTACCATTATTTTTTGTGATATTGAAATTGGTCACAAGAATTATGAAATTTTAGTTTAGAAAAATGTGGGGGGGGTTTTCTCTCTCTCTCTGTAGTTGGTGACCTAAAGTGGTGGGTGTGGGGCCCAGTGAGCTCTTAATGCGGCCCTGACTGCATTACTCAAGTGTACTAATGATGTGTTTTCAGCTTCAGATAATGGCAACCTCACAGTTGCTATTTTTCTTGATTTAACTAAAGCTTTTGATTTGGTTGATCGTTATTTGCTTTTAGGTAAAGTTTTGTGGTTTAAATCATATCTGCATAACAGAAAACAACGTGTTGTCCTAAATGGGAGTAAATCTGATCTTCTGATTCAACAAACAGGTGTGCATCAAATCAAGGTTCAATTCTGGGACCACTTCTTTTTTGTATTTATGTAAATAAATAATCTACCATTACTTCATAGAAAATGTCAGGTTCAAATAACAAATAAGTGCTTAATAAAACCAAGTCATATACTATGATTTTTGGTTCTAGACAGAAACTTAATCCAAAACCTGTTCTTGTGTTGTATCATGTAAAGACGGCACTCCTTTGCATAGAGTTGATACTATTAAATATCTTAAATATGGTTAATTAAATATTAAATAATTAAATAGGGTTTATGGCTTGATTCTAAACTTTCTTTTAAACCACACATTAATCATGTTTTACGTAAAGTCAATGTTGGAATGAGTATCTTGCATCGATCTCGAAATTGTTTCTCTGATAGTGTTCGTAAGACACTTGTTTCTCAATTGATATTTCCGTCATTTGATTATTGTGATGTGGTTTATCAAACGGAACATCTGATCTTGCCTCGCTTAATACAGCATACAATAGAATTTGCAGATTCGTTTTAGGATGCTCTTTTTACACACATCACTGTACAAGGTATAATTCACTCCAGTGGTTATCTTTGTGTGTGAGAAGGCATATTTATTGGCTTCAATTTATAATTAACTGTATTTATTTTAAATATCCTAGTTATCTACAACAATACTTTGCACCCTTTTCTTCAAACCACCAAGTTAGGCACTCTGTCCAGATTTATTTTCTTTTTCCTCGTGCAAAAAAAAAAAAAAAAACACTTGGCAAAAGAGCATTTATGTTTAAAGCCCCAAAAGACTGGAATAATTTACCTGCATCCATTACATCATTTCGGTTGTTTAAACTATCTTTATCATCTTATTTTAAGGTGGACTGCACATGTTATCATTAGACTCTCACTGTTGTTGTTGTTATGTTTACTGTTGTTTATGTTTATATTTATTTATATTTGTGATTGATGTTGATTTAAAATGGTATTTTCTGATCAGTATTTATTTTATGTAGATTATTGTTTATTCTGGTATCTTGGTGGTGTCTAAAGTAATTTTTTGTATTTATTTATTTATTGATAAATAAAAATATAAGGTTACTTTTGATGAGATTATGCATGTCAAGGTATTAATCCTTCTAAAAATAATTAAATCTGGGAAACCATTAAAAAACAATAACCAATACAAAATGCACCTGCTGCTCAAGATCTTTTATGCAATAAAAAACGTCAGAAGTGGAGTTAATTGCATACATTTTGTTAATTTAATCCGAACAAGTTAACTCATTGTCAGGTTTTATTTAAACTGAGGTCAAATGTGATGTTTCTGTTTTGATTGTCCAGTGTCAGGAGCGTCTGATCGCACACAGCTTGTGAGGGGACGGATTCAACGTGACTCCGACTATTCCTTTGAGATCCAGATCATCTCCAGACACTCCAGGTGGAGTTGTGAAGTGGTAGCTCTGAAGGAGGGAAGTGAAGAACAGGAAGAGCTCCATCCGGGCCAAACTCTCTCCCAAACAAGCCCTTCGGCCTGAGAGTGAGTGAGTGAGTGAGTGAGTGAGTGAGTGAGTGAGAGAGAGAGAGAGAGAGAGAGAGAGAGAGAGAGAGAGAGAGAGAGAGAGAGAGAGAGAGAGAGAGAGAGAGAGAGAGAGAGAGAGAGAGAGAGAGAGAGAGAGAGAGAGAGAGAGAGAGAGAGAGAGAGAGAGAGAGAGAGAGAGAGAGAGAGACTGTTTTTAATTCCAAATCAAATGTTTATTTCTCAAAAGACTGGGTGTTTAGAGTTTAGCGTATACCTGCAGAAAAGGGCATGAAAGCATCTCTCTTGACTAACTGGCCCTTCTCATCTAGGAAGTGTTCTGGGTAAAAGCTGTTCGGTTTCTCCCATTCGCTTGGATCCTTCAAAACAGACGTCAGCAGAGGAACTACAGT
Source organism: Rhinichthys klamathensis goyatoka (assembly GCF_029890125.1). Taxonomy (NCBI): domain Eukaryota; kingdom Metazoa; phylum Chordata; class Actinopteri; order Cypriniformes; family Leuciscidae; genus Rhinichthys; species Rhinichthys klamathensis. The sequence goes on along the minus strand of NW_026606713.1, from coordinate 1,211,626 downwards.
GGTACCCTAGAAAATTGGAGAAAAAAACAATGTTCAAGATGCACATGGTCTCGTTTCTAGGCCTACATATTAGGCCCAATCCCAATTATACCACTTACCCCATCATCTAGCCCAACCCCTAACACTTCGCCTTCCCCAGGGTTCTCAAGTTTTATCAAAAGCTTGGAGTGAGATCACATGCGGTTAGGGGAGGAGCCCTAATGGAGCCCCGCCCCCGCCCATCCCCGCCCCCCAATTTTACCCATTGTTCATAATTAACCAACACAAATTGAAATTATAACAATTGGTAAATCTGATAAATGACAGAGCAATTCATCACATCAAATATACTCTTTAATGTTATATATTTTAAAATTACAAATATACAAAAATTACAAAAATATAACAAATTGCTCCAAACAGTTTGGAAAAACAAATCTTTTTGCATTTTGAATTATTGTGTGGTGGGACATTGTGAACAAATGGACATATTAGAGTATGTGTGTGTGAGTGTGTTTGTGTGTGTGTGTGTACACAAGAGTACACAATCCAGCTTATGAAATGTGTTTTGTGTTGTAAGTGTTTGTTGCACATTTTGATGCCTTGCAACCTTTTTAGGGGCCTTACCCTTTGGTGCCCAGAATGATAAAATATATTTTTGCTTTTTCCCTGACATCTTTGAAAAATACAAATGCAATGGCAATGATTAATGTATGTTTTGACAGGATATAAAATATTACCCAGAGCACTTTGCTTTAATACATGTAGCCTTAACTAGAAAGACTATTAATACAGTATAATATTTAATTTAAAATAAAATGAAGAAATGCATTTTCATTCCTTCCCATACCCACTAACATTTCCCTTAGTTTCAGATAACGTAAGCTAGCCAAACTGAGCCAAAGCTTCTGGCCTGGTTGTGATCTATGATGCCTAGCTAGTAACGAACGCAATCTGGCCGAGATACGTGCTAGCGGCAGGAAACGTCACTTTGTGTGCCTGCGCCTCGAATACAACGTTATATATAAAGCTCGCAGGACAACTTGGTTGCCATTCCTTTTCAGCGTGAGAAATACACGGTGTGCCGTGTGTAGGGTGACCAGTTGAGATTGGCTGAAATTCTGGACGGGACGGGACGGGGCGGGCGGGGTTTGGGGGGGGGGGGGGGGGGTTCATATTTTGAACCAGGTTTTGGTTCAAAATATGTTTTGGTTCAAACCTGAACCAAACATATATTTTTATTCAAAGATTAACAGTCTGTCATTAGTCTTTAGTCTGCCACAAAAAAAGTACCGCCTACCGCGTCTAGTTTATACGCGTAAACACTTTGAATCCATTCGCGCGTCAAGAGCGAAATTGACGCGCGTAAAAAACAAAAGTTTAGACTGGCTGCCTGCACATTCACTGTCCTCGCGGCTGCGGCTGCTGAAACTTGAGGGGGCTGGCTGCAGGACGACTCAACTTCCACGGACAGTTTTTAATGTTTTATATTAAGATTTTGCTTTAACAAAAGTTATAAAAGTTTAGTATAATTTTCGGGACAATTAAGGCCGATTTCGGGATTCGGGACAACATCTTAGATTTCGGGACTGTCCCGAATTTTTCGGGACTTCTGGTCACCCTAGGCGTGTGAGCGTGTGAACCAGTTGAATTGCGTGTGTCTCACGGCCAATGCGTGAGACTTGAGAACCCTGGCCTTCCCCTTGAAACAGAGTGTCGGAGGCTTCCGGTCTGAGCATGTAACGAGTAGACGTGTGAGAATTGGCTCCCGAATTACTTTTTATTTTCTACCTCATTTTTTCGACATAAAGTCTGGCGCACCTTGAGTTGATTACGTGTACGTTAAGGCATAACTTTGCACAACTAAATGAGACCAAAAAGATGTGACTGAGGGCAAAAAACGACCGAGATGGACGAAAATGCCGCAAGTGAAGACAACATGGCTACACAAGCTAGCCCAAGCTCGGAGTTACCTGCTGATCTTCAGGGGCGGATCTACAGGGGGGCAAGAGCCCCCTAGAGCCTCACTCTAGAGCAGTGGTCTCAAACTCGCGGCCCCTACTTGACATTAAAGTTTAATGTTAGTGCGGCCCGTCGTTGCGTGTGCCGCGTTTTAAAAAAAAAAAAATATATTTTTTATCCCTTATGGGCTACCATAGATAGTCTCATGACAGCTTACGGTGGGTTTGTTGTCAATAGTTGTCATAGACAACCGCGAAGTACAAACTTACTGCGCCTGGAAAAAATGAGCGCGTCACTTATGAGCGTGCTTGCCGCGTGCCTACATTTGAAATAACGAACTTGAGCAAGCAAAATATGTGAGCGCGATATGTGAACATGCCACGAGCTACTGGTAGCTCGCGAGCGACGTGTTGGAGACCCCTGCTCTAAAACAATGTGAGAATAATCATTTTGAGCTTGTAATATGTGTCCAGCAGGTTGATAAGAAGGTTTGTTTTGATTTGTGCAAAGTCAGTAATTTGCCTGAGACACTATACATGTGTAAAAATAATTAAATAAGGCTGAATTCACATTTAGCGCCCAAAAACGCGTAGAAAACGCTAGGCGCGCCGCGTTCTCCTTTTTCCAAAGCGCTAGGGCGGTTGCCGTTGATATGCTTGCGGCATTCTGAAAAGTTGAGATGTTTGTATCTCGATGCGGCGCGCACGCGCTTGGAAAAAACGAGCGCGTCGCACCACGACCATTATGAGCGCGCATACCGCGCACCTACATTTGAAATAACGAACTTGAGCGCGCAAAAGACGCGATATGTGAACAGGTCCTAAGACGGGCAGACATGACTGCAAATATTTGTATTTCAAAAGCAATAATCGTTTTTCTAAGTATAATAAAAGGAAATGTGCCTTCCAAAAAAAAACCATTCAATATCATTAATGTGTTGTATAAAGAAAATAAAAAGGACATAAGCAAATATAAGTATCAAAAATATGTGTTATAAGGAAAAGAAAAAGAATGTTTGTAAAATGAAGTATCACAAAGATTTTGTGTATAAGGAAAATGAACTTCAACTGTCAGAAGGACAGCTCATGAAGATTGGATCAGTTGTGCTCCTTTTTTGGAATACTTGAATACTATTTTTTGTGGAATACTTGATGCGGCCCAGCCTGACCCCGACTCTACCTCCAGCGGCCCCCAGTTAAGTTGAGTTTGAGACCCCTGCTCTAGGGCCTCCCCAGCTGCCCCCCTAACTCTGATGATCCAAAAAATGTACTTGTAAAAACAACCCGCCACTATGTCCACAAGCTTCTCAAAACAGTGAAATAAACAATACGTTTACCAAAAGTGAACAATTAAATTTTTGATTTTAAATGAATTATTAGCCCCTCCCCCTGGCTCACAGCCTCACACACACACACACACACACACACAGCGAGTCTGCTGTTGTGCGGTGGCCCTGCAACCAGACTGGAGAGACTGAGCTGCCCTAGAGCCTCTGAAGGTGAAGTGAGTTTCCCCCAGGTGTAGTTTAAACACGCGTTTAACTTAGTTACATTTGTAATTAATGTATTATGTATGGTAAAGACGATTCTCAGCATCAGAAAAAACAGCGAGTCTATTGCGTTAGCCAAAATCATCGGTCAAATCGCTCCCTCGTGATTTTAAAGAGCACTCTTCCCTTTGATTATCTAATTTAGATTTTAGTAAAGACAAGAACAGCTTAATAAAAAATTTAAAATATTGTTCGGTATCGGCCACAATTTTCACATCGGTGCATCACTATTAAGGAATGTTTTATTTTTTCATTTTTTATTGTATAAGGTTTTGGTTGCTTAAGATAAAAAATTAAACTGGAGAACTGTTTCACTTCCTGTCAAATGTAACATCTTTCATCCTCCAAAAAAAAGATTTATTTAAAAAAAAAAACAGAGTGTCAAGGCGTAGGGGTAAAAATATTCCCCTAAGAAATGGGACACCAGCCAGCGCCTACGTCACAGGACATGCGCCGATGTTTATCACAAACTTCCAAGATGCCGTCGACAGCTGCAGTCATCTCAGTTGCTTGGGTTACAGCTATGTTTTTGCATTTGCCTTGTGAAGTTCGCAAAAAACAACAGAGATGACAATATTTTTGACGCCTAAGTTTGCATGGTGGATCAGGTTTTAAAGAAACGTTGATCGCCAGCTCGAAATGATCGCCGGGGTTTCCTCAGGTGTCCCTGTTTGATAAAGACTACAAGACTGGTTGATCTGATCATGTTGCAAAAAGCACGAAACTGGAAGCACTGTTGGTTTATATCGTGTTCACATAGAACCACAAGAAAACAATGCGTTCATAGCAGATGTACGGTAAAATATAAGCCAATTCCCTTCTGCAATTACATTCACCAGTTATTAGACATGAAAATATGTTGCGGGATTAGCAAACTATAGCAATTTTAGCGTTTCTTTTTTACAAACGTTTCTTTGAAGAAACTGACCGTAAATATGAACACAAGATTGAATGTAACAAAGCAAACCATTATTTGTCGTTAAAATACTTTTTAAAGAAAAAAATTCGTACATTTATGGGTCTCGTTTTTTGCTTGGGCAGCCATTTTGCGTCTGTAGCCGGTAGTGATGTGCGGGTCTGCTTTTTTTCCAACACGCGGGTCCCGCTTTTATGAAATTATTTGGGCCGCTTCAGCCCGCATCGCACCACTGTCTCTATTTTTACAACCCGCCCCGCCCTGCACCCGCGACCGTTAAATAGTAGCTAGGCATTGTAATGTAAATGAAAACAGCCTTTATTTCAGCCTGAAAGTGCTTGGAAACATCGCCCTGTAAACTGGCAACAACAGACGATTATGAATATGAACCAAATCAGGTCATATTAATAAACATTTTCAACATTTACAAAGCAGCGTTTGCATTCATCTAATAGGCTAAACCATTTTTTATTTCTTAGACCCCCCACAAATATGTCTTGACATGCTGGAAGTGCCGTTTTGTGGCGCTACTGTTTGTATATTTTTCACACGAGTTGCAATTCAGGTAGCCGATACTACTGTTGTCTCCTGCTGCAACTACTTCTGAGAACCGTTCCCAAACATTAGATTGTTAATGTTTCTAATGTTTCTAATGTTACCCGCGGGGTCCCCGGGTTACGAGTCGACCCGCGCATCACTAGTAGCCGGTGTATGCAGTGACACTTCTCATTCCCCTTCGTTTGAAGTGTGGTCCAGAAAAATCTTCGTTTGAATGGCTATCTGGCCCTTTCCCCTAGCCCTCCCCCAGCAACCAAAAGAGAATCGAGACAGTCCTACCCCACGTGCACACGTAAAACAGAAGGGAAGGGGAAAGTGAAGGAGTAAGGGGTAGAATTGGGATTGGCCCTTATTCATCTGACTGACCTTCTTGATGAAGTATCCATTGAAGTGGACATCACAGGTGGTCATATGCAGACTCAAGGGAATAATATTAGCCAGTCTCTGGGTTTCATGAATCACAGCGTCTGTATACGGTAATTTCTTTCTATCTTCCACCACTGGCTGACGTCCACCGATCACTCGGTCAATCTCCTCATGAACTCGATCTGCACACAAATGCAACGTATGTTTTTTTTTCCAATGGACACCATTGAACTCAGCATTAAGAAAAAACTCTTGGCATTACTCAGTTTTTTACCCTGTATATGAGGGTATTTGGCCATGAGCATCAAACCCCAGCGCAGAGTCGTTCCCGTCGTGTCAGTACCAGCGATAAACAGATCTGTCACAGTCATCATTAGATTCTCATCGTGAAAGTATGAGTTCTTCATACAGGATTGCTGACAAGCAAAAATACATTCAAAATGCTCAATTAAACTTGTAATAATTAGAAAACTGAAACATAAAAAAAAAACATTTAAGACCCAAAATCCAATAGGACATGCAAACTTTGGAGGAAAGAAACAGAAAAGTTTTTATTTTTTTCATTTCTGAAATGTTACTTTTGGCATATGATGCATCAAGGATTGAAAAAGTCAAGAGATTTTACTAATTGGACTACCAATCTCTGTGTAAAAATAATAATGATGCTACCATGTTTTTAATACTCAAAATCTTAGGTTACAATTGTCATTTTGATCGCCCTCTACAAAATAGGGGATTACACAGTAATTATATATGTATATACACATACATACACACACACACACATAGCAAGATCTGATTGCAGCATTCTCTATTTATTCACAAACTCAAATATAACAATGACACTCAGATAAAAAAAAAAAAACATAGAACAACCAACTATTATTGATGAAGACAGAACAAAGACTAACAAAAAACAGGCTCAGTACCAACGGTAATCAAGGTGCAGTGCATTAATCAAACAAACAATGAATGACCATGGTAACAAAAGCTAAAAAAGGAAACAGAACAGGAAACCAATAAGAATACAACTGAAACTCAGACAAAATGTGATAGTAACACTTTACAATAAGATCCAAATAGTTGATGTTAGTTAGTTAGCCTTAACGTGAACTAACCATGAGCAATACCTTTGTTAGAGTAATTCATCTTTTTTTTATGTAAGCACTGACTAGACGACTTTCAAATCTTAACCAATTTTAAAACTGTGGGGGACCACAGACATAAGGGCAGTTCTTAACCGATTTTTAGCATTATAATCTTCTGAATGCACACACTCGAATATTCGTCCCGGACCGCGAGACCACACACCTGTCGATTGTAGTAACATTTTCACAGTGAGACGATATCTCATGGTCATGGATCAAACGTGACTTGAGAAAAACAAATGGAGGACGATGGCGAGAGTTTTGTTATAGGCTAAAGGAATTTCTCAATACTCCACTTTTGTGGCTTGTTTGTGGCTGCCAAGTTTCAGCTATAGAAGCACGCAACATCTGGTGGGTTAGGTTTGCTCGCTCTCATTGGCTATCGCGGGTATCACATCAGAGGCAGCCCTGATCACGAGTCATGAGAACATCATTTGATATTTATGATTTGAGATTGTGCGGGCTCCGACCCGATCAGGGGCAGTAAAATAATCGTAACGACACCACATAATTGAGGATTTTTTGGACAAAAAGTCGTTTGTGAGAAACCTTGAATCGGGTCACACACCCCAGATCAGTGGGGGCGCAAATCAGGCCCAAAATCAGGCTTAAAATCTTCAAGTGTGTGGCCAGCCTTAGGAAAAATACAACTGTTTATTGTTAGCTCATGTTTAGTTCATGTTAACCTGTGGCTTATTAAATAATATTCACTTTTAATTTGAATGTGTTTATAAATGTTGAAATTAACATCAACTATGATTAATAAATGCTTTAGAAGTATTTTACATTGTTAGTTCATCTTAAATTAACTAATGTTTACAAAAGGAACCTTATTGTAAAGTGTCACCAATTATATTTAGTTTTAGCATCTTTTGTGCATATTTAATTTTCATTTAATAACTATGCCTAATAATTAATTAAATAATTGTGTTTATTAGTCAAAGCTGATGATTACTTTTTATTTTCTCCTGTATTTCTATGGAACAAGGTGATTTCTGTACCTCGTCGCTCTGTTTGCGGATGAGAAAGGTGTCGACAATCCCTCTGCGGTCGTGTGGATTCAGAGTCTCCAGCAGTCCAGTGAGCAACTTCGTCATTTCTGCTTTATGTTTCAACGCATTTCTTACAATAATCCTTTTGCTGTTGAGGAACGGACCCAGCCACGGAAATATATTATAAAGCTGCAAGTACACACAGAGAAAAAAATGCATGTATTAAAGGGTTAACGTTAGTTCACCCAAAAAGGAAAGTTCTGTCGGTAATTACTCACCCTCATGCCGTTCCAAACCCGTAAGACCTTCATTCAACTTCGGAACACAAATATTTTTGATGAAATCCGATGGATCGGGTGGGGCTCCATTGACAGCTATTTAATGAACACTTTGAAGGTCCAGAAAGGTAGGAAAGACATCATTAAAATAGTCCATGTGACTACAGTGGTTCAACCTTAATTTTATGAAGCGACGAGAATACTTTTTGTGAGCAAATAAACAAAATAACGACTTAATTCAGAGAGCACCACGACGCATGCGTTTGGTTATGACGCAGGAGCTGGCGTTCTGACATGTGACCAGGAAACACAGGGCTGTGTTTACAAGCAGAAGAAGACGCACGCGAGGTCACGCATACGTCATGGTGCCCTCATGAACGTGCGTCGGAGACTGATACGAAAGAAAAGAAATTGTTGAATAAAGTTGTTATTTTGGCGCCAAAAAGTATTCTCGTCGCTTCATAAAATTAAGGTTGAACCACTGTAGTCACATGGGCTATTTTAATGATGTCTTTCCTACCTTTCTGGACCTTCAAAGTGTTAAGTAAATAGCTGTCAATCGGATTTCATCAAAAATATGTTAACTTGTGTTCCAAAGATGAACGAAGGTCTTACGGGTTTAAAACAACATGAGGGTGAGTAATTACTAACAGAATTTTAATTTTTTCCTTTAACGATTAAAAAAAATGAAGTCACCAAAAATACATTAAAACATATTTCCATACCATCATAGAAGCCGATCCCAAAATCCGAACACTTTCATTTGCCCTGTCGACCATTTCTGTGAATTGAGGGTCTGTGTATTCAAATCTGCTGCCGTACACAATAGATGAGATGATGTTTGACACAGCGTAGTTCACGGGCGTTGTTGTTTCGAAGGGTTTCCCTGTGAAGAGAAAACAAGTGTCTCTCAACGGATCCTTTAAACTAAGAGCATGATTGCAGATGTCCATAAATGTGTTTCAGCTTGTACCTTCAAACTTATCAAACTCTCCTTTCAGATACTGAATTTCCTCTATGATTTTCTCTTCACTTCCTCTCTTGCCCATCCCGAAGTCCCGCAGGTTGCTGAGAGCGAAGCGTCGCATCTCTCTCCAGTTCTCTCCATTGGAAAAGAGGATTCCTGATCAACACAGAACATCTGACCGTGAGTCTCAGCAACAACACAAGCAGAAAATGATTACTTTGTGAGTTAAACATACATTAACCTTAGATTTTTGGGATAATGCATATAATCAAGCTTACACTGTATGTCAAGTTAATAAGCTACAAGTCAATTCACCACTGACTACACTGTAAAATCCAACAGTTGTTCTAAAAAATACTTTTTAGTTAACTTTACTCAATGTCTTAATTGTAAAAAGTTCTATAATCTGTACTATTCACATACTATGACTTTTTAACTCAGAAAACCCAAGTTAAGATTAATGTATTGGTTTGAGTGACACTTTGTCAAGCAAAAATAGTTTTAAGGCGGGCAATTCTTAATAGATGTTTCACTTGTTTCCTCACTTCTGCAGTTATCTCACTCATTTCCCAAAGTCATCTTGAATGTTGAATTGTCAATATAGTGACAAATTTGAGAGAACATCACATAAGCTAACTCCATAAATTGATGTTGATTTTCTTAAAATGTTTTTGTTTGAAGTTACTCACCATTATGGTTATTAATTCCCTGCAACTTCATTTATATTATTGGAATTCTCTTCATATTGATGCAGTGATGCAAAATCACAGTTAATTGGTATTCTGCATGCAAAACAAAACAATGGAAACAATGAAATGTTATTTATTTTTATTAATTGTAACAATAACGATTTTTTAAAGCAAATAAAACAACATCATAAAATAAATCAATTGTATATTAGACCCTTTTCACAGATGACATGTTTAATAATAATAATAATAATAGTAATAATAATTTGTTACATTTATATAGAGATTTTCTGGGTACTCAAATTGCTTCACACATGGAAGGGGGAATCTCCTCAACCACGACCATGAGCAAATGTAAATTTGTCACTACACACTACTATTCCTATTTCACCTGTTTTTTTTTTAACAATCAGTTTGCATGTTTTTTTTAAGTAAGTCTAACTAATTAGATTTTACAGTATATTTATAAATGTATATGTTACTTAAAAATATATATAAAAAAACTATTTTGTCACCAAATATTGCTGGGAATCCACATATACTCCTTGTTTAAAGATATAGCACACATTTCCAAGCCAACAAAAAGGCATTTTTAGATTTTTCATGGTTTAAGTAAGTTGTTCACGCCCAAATATTTTGTGCTTGTTTATTATGAGCTCATATTATTGTCAAATTTAATGAAAACACATTTATTCTTCAGTAGTTAAACCCAATTACATTAGCCTGGAGAGGCCACGAGGAACTGAAAGGATTTGCAACATGTTTGTTTTTCAACATGTCTAGTATTTACAGTTTGTTCTGTACATTACGTTTCTGTACATTCATTAGAGTTGAAAAAAACAACAACAAAAAATCCTACCATGTTCGTTGTGCGTTATCCTGAAACCAGGGTCAATATATCGGTCGCTGAACTCTTCTGCATAGTTCATGAGAGCCTCTTTGACAGTTTTGTACCCAATTAAGACAACAGTTTTTCTGGGACCCAAAAACACTTGGAATATGTTTCCGTGGGTTTTGGACAGCTGAAGGACACAGAGAAAGACATTTACAAACAAATCTTAAAATGTTAGACCACTATTCATTTTAAACGTATCAAGTTCCCACCTCACAAAAGGAGTCAAAGGGTCTCTCGAGGTCAAGGGTCAGCAGGTTCCCCAGCAGCGGCAGAGGTTTGGGTCCCGGTGGCTCTTTTCCCTCTTTCTGAGATCTGGATCCAGAGGAAAGCAAATACAAAACCAGAAGCAACAGCAACGCGCCCAGTAATGTACCTGTGCTGAGAAACTGCAGAAGTGACTCGATTACAGCCATTTTCTCTCTAAGCTTCTGAACTGATGCACTCGCACATTTATAAATGCATTTACAGAGCAGGATTCTTTATTGAGAACACAAGCTGTTGGTAGCTGCAGTCATCAAGTCTGATTAAAGGGAACTTTACATGGTATCTTATAGGCATTCAGTGGGCAGTCCTTAAAGGTGTTGACCTTACACACAGCCTTAGAAGTGCCTGCTGAAACAAAAGCATCTAAAGACAATACAGAAAATCACCCCTGGTTGTGAAACTCCAGCAGACCTATCTCAAAAGATTTCAATCAACAGGATCAATGGGTTTGACAATATTATCAAACGGTTTGAGCACCATCTGGTTACGAGGACTATAAGATTATGTAAACATTAACACATAGTTTGACTCTCAGTAGGAAGATCGAAGACTGACAAACCCCCCTCACTGGAAAGTCTATCAGTAAACTGATGCCATCATGTTCACCTTGAATGCCAAATACAGTGTAGTTCACCTTAGTTTTTTATGTGATGCTATGTCAGGATATAGGATCAGCAGATCTTAAACCGATTCTTAAATTTGTCATTCCATAGCAGACACCCCTCATCACAACAGGAGTCCCCTTTCATCTGCCATGATGAAAAGGACAGGACTCTAAAACTCACACCTCCAAAAGAAGAACCACAATCAAGGAACTAGGTGGGCTAGGAGATAAGCCAGCAAAGACAATTGCCAGGTACCATTTGTGGAAGGGAAGAATGATGATATTAGCATGTCATTGACACAGACTGATCTCATCACCATTTGTCCATTGTTCACCCCAGTCCCTCAGTCCTGAGACCAAGGTGTGAATGACCACTGACTCTCAGGTGTCCCTAATGTCATTGTCAGTGGCCCACAGTTTTGCGCTGAGGAGTTTTCATTTTTCCTGAAGGCAAATGGGGTGCAACATATCCGCTCTGCGCCCTATCACGACTCTAGTAATAAGCAAGCTGAACGTTTTGTCCAAACACTCAAACACACTCTAAAAGCTTCCAGAGGTTCAGCTCCAATCCAAAAGAGACTTGATGGATTCCTGTTAACATACAGGAACACTTCACATGCTACTACAAAGGAGTCACCTGTAATGCTTTTCCTCGAGCGCAAACTACGAACCCAGCTGGATCTTCTAAAACCTAGTCTCGCCAAAACACAGTGAGTCAGTCCCAGAATGCTCAGTAGTTTCGACACCAAGAACACTCTAAGTTGAGAGAATTTTGTGCTCCGTCCTTGTTCGTGACTACAGGAAAGGAGAAAAATGGAAGAAATGGAGAAATTCATGTGTAATAGTTTGAATAAGATGTGCTCGCAAAACTGTAGTTAAAGTTGAATTCAAGAAAGTAAATACCCCTTTGTTGTGAACGACCACCTTTGATTTAAGTTAGGAGGAAATGTTATGCATTTACATAAGACAACAATTGCAGGACAACCCAGTTTCTAATGCTTTAGGTGGCGCTGTGTGATTGCGTATACTTTGAAATCGGAAAAGTAAAGTTTAAAGGAGAACTCCGGCGCAAAATGAACCTTTGGTCTAATTACACATTGTTACCTAGTCAACCGTTATCTGAGATTTGTTTTCATGATTATCGAATGTAAATAGTTTTATCTCTAAAAACAGTTTAGCCTATAAAGCTAGTATAACGCTAGTATATTGGGCATAGTGTAATGACAAATAAAAATCGCTTGTTAATACCACTAACAAGGCTCAAAATAGCCCCACACTAACACGGTAGCATAATGAGGGTCCCTACCTTCAAACCGAAGCATTGAGAACTTTGTCAGTGTACAGACAGTTTAATAAGAAGATATTTTAAACATACAGTCAACTTCGCGTATACAGACAGGAGCCATCTTTGAAATACAGCCTTTACCAGTCGATCTACGAACGCCGATCCAAGCCTGCTGTTCGCGCTCACCTTATCACAAATCATAGCTCGTTCACATCTCACCAGCGCACTTGGATCGGCGTTCGTAGATCGACTGGTTAAGGCTGTATTTCAAAGATGGCTCCTGTCTGTATACGCGAAGTTGACTGTATGTTTAAAATATCTTCTTATTAAACTGTCTGGACACTGACAAAGTTCTCAATGCTTCGGTTTGAAGGTAGGGACCCTCATTATGCTACCGTGTTAGTGTGGGGCTATTTTGAGCCTTGTTAGTGGTATTAACAAGCGATTTTTATTTGTCATTACACTATGCCCAATATACTAGCGTTATACTAGCTTTATAGGCTAAACTGTTTTTAGAGATAAAACTATTTACATTCGATAATCATGAAAACAAATCTCAGATAACGGTTGACTAGGTAACAATGTGTAATTAGACCAAAGGTTCATTTTGCGCCGGAGTTCTCCTTTAAGTTGTAAGTGCCTCCATCGTGTTATTGAAATCTATAGCTCCATAGAATATAATAATATTCTAATAAACAACAAATGCAATCACAAGTAATATACACAATATGTTTTTTAAAAATCTGATTATCACAACAGTGCTGGATCTATTGCCATCATATCATAGTGCAGGTAATGCAATATTTAAACATGTTTAAACACAACACAACACATTTTTGAGCAGTGATAAACCTTGGGAGGAGATCTATGCAAAAGGATACTTAATGATAGTGCTGCTGATGATGATGATGATGTCGCAATTACAGTTTTTATCGATTGTTTAAACACTATAACCAGGCTTTTGAACTAAAATTTCAAAACTATAATGCCATTTATCAAAAAGCACACCCATTTCACTGAACTATGAACACTATTCCCCTGTTTTGACACATTAGCCAGATTTGTTGAACTGTTACAGCAAAACTCTACACACAAATCCCTTCATTTCTCATTGCCTACGCCACATGGTCATTTAGAAAGCACTAGCATTCAATATTGTTCACTCGAGTCAGCTCAGCTTCAGCTCAGTTAGCACACAATTACCCAGGTGAAAATACTAAGAGTCAAAATTGAACACATATCAGTCAGATAAGGATCTGACTGATGAGTGTTCAATTTTGACTCTTAGTGTAGATAGATAAACAATTAGTAAACAACAGTTAAACAACAGTAGATAGACAATTTTGACTCAATAGATAGATAAAAGGTTATACAATATTTTATAAAAGATAAAAATCAGTTTACTGAGTTTTGGAACAATGGATCCACAGAGAAATTAAGCAATAGGTCGAGGAAGAGGAGGAGGGAGAGGAGGAAGAGGAGGAGGGAGGGGAGGAGGAGGAGGAGGAGGAGGAGGAAGGGCAAGAAGACAAGCAGTCTCGGATGAAATTCAAGCCACTTTAGTACTTGTCCATGGTATGACTATGAGGGAGGCTGGGCAACGAGTACAGCCAAATTTGAGTCACTTCACCGTCGCCTCCATAATCAGAACCTTCAGGAAGGTGTGGTGGCAAACAAATTTCTATCACTGAAGAAGAGACAATGGGGGGACCACAAGCAACATGACTTACCAGTTTTGGAAATGTTGTTTTGAATTTATAGCACCAGTCTGTAAGACTATGTTGTTGTGTGTGTATTTTTGAGGGCTTGTGTGTCCTGTCTGAGGGCAAAGTTTGGTTTTTCAGCAAGAGTGAATGGTTTTGAGTGTAGAGCTTCATTTTGACCTGAAAATAGGATGTTTGGGGAATTGGGTGAGACGTTATGGATTTGTGTTTACTGTTTTGAGAATACGAGGCATAGTTTCAAGAAATGTGTTTAAGCAATCGAGAAAACTGTAATAAGAATCCAACATCAACTGATCACATTTTCTCTTGCCATAATAAATGTAATTTGTAAACACACAGCCAGAGAAAAACAGTTTAAAAATTCAAGGGTCAAAATTCTAACTAAAGCAAACACTTTTCAAACTAAACATTTTCAATAAACATTGATATTTAAACTTTTGTTACCTCTCAATAAGAACTTCTGTATAAATATAACAGAAAGTCAAACTGGTGTCTAATAAATGATGCTAGTAATGCTGTTTGCTGGGTTGTTTAAATTTCTTCTGCTGAGATCTTAAAAGATTTATTCGTGTTTAATGTTCTGTTGAGTTTTGTGGGTCAGCCTTGTGCTGAAGAGTAGAGCCTGTGCTTCAGTCCAAGAGAAGACCAAGAAACATTGATAATATGCTCCATGTTCCTTTGAACAGAAATTACTGTATTGCAGTGATGTTTATTAGATATTTTATACCTATTTTTTCTTATATCACTTCTTAATTCAAATACACAAAGTATTTGAACAGTATTTGCAGTTTAATAAAATGTAAATAAATGCGCGGTCCAACACTCTTTTGTATGTCTTTGAAATGAACAACTTACAACTTTGAGTAAAACATGCTTGTGAAATTTAAGGCAATCAGTTTCCATATAGATGTTATTCGATCTACGTCACCAGTGTTCGCGGAGGCCATGTTGTTGACATAGAAATTACGGCAACTATCAGTCTGTCAATTGACAAGCGAGGCAGCGTCGGTATTATCGCTGTATTTTTTTTTTTTAAAACAGCGCGATGGTATGTTGTGTCATACACGGCTGTTCTAACAACAGCAATAAGAACCCCAGAGTTAGTTTTTATGCGATACCGACTGTCAGAAAACATGAAGGGAAGGAGACAGAGGAGTTGAGCCAGCGCAGGAGAGAATTGTGGCTAGCTAGGATAAATAGGCTAAACTTTCAGCCAACTCCCCACAGCAAAGTCTGTTCCAATCATTTTACCACAGGTAATGTTACGGATGCCTCACAGCAAAGTCTGTCCCCATAATTTTATCACATATGGTTAGCTGTAAGCAGTGGCTGAAACCGCTCTTTCAAATTTGAGGAAGCTGCCATAAATTGAGACAATTATTAAATTAGTAAATACGATATTGTCTTTTGTGGGCTTAAGTTAGCCAGATCCCCGAAACACAATTTATACCTACACTGAGAGTTTTCAGGCATGATTTTGTTACAGCGCTCCTAGTAAAAGTTAGTCTGGACTTCATTGAAGCTGGTAGGAGAGACAGGTCAGACAGGAAAGGCTGAGAGAGCAACAGACTTCACATTAAAAAGAAAAGGATGTGTAATGGCCAGGTACAACAGGGTGCAGCAGCGAAGAACACAGGCATCAAGTTCAGGGAGTGTGGCACAGGAACAAGACAGCCCAGGGATAAACACTACAGAGGCTTACAATGAGGTTATGGATGCTTTTGAGACTGTAGAGGAAGATGCGTGCACATCTGAAGTGTGCTCCAAAATACAAGCTGATCACCAGAGACTGCTTACTGACAATATTACTCTGAAAAGTCAGCTAGCCACAGAAAAGATAAGCATGGACACACTCAGGGATGATGAGAAAAAAGTCAGATTTTATACAGGTTTACCCAGTTTTGCTACATTAATGGTGCTT
This sequence comes from Rhinichthys klamathensis goyatoka, assembly GCF_029890125.1. Classification (NCBI taxonomy): domain Eukaryota; kingdom Metazoa; phylum Chordata; class Actinopteri; order Cypriniformes; family Leuciscidae; genus Rhinichthys; species Rhinichthys klamathensis. The sequence goes on along the minus strand of NW_026606713.1, from coordinate 1,195,529 downwards.
TATAATCTCATTGAAGGCTCCCTTACTGACAGCATTAAAACTTCACTAACCAAGTTTCAAAAACTTGTGTTGGTACTGATAAAACTCCGCCACAACTTCCCAGAACAGGACCTTGCCTACAGATTTGGCATTTCACAGTCTACCGTGTCCAAAACCTTTGTTTGTGTCATACATGTTTTGTATGTAAAACTTAAGAAGTTTATCTTTTGGCCGAGGAGAGATGAGCTTTGGAAGTCTATGCCAATAACCTTTAAACAGCATTTTGGGTCAAGAGTGACAGTAATAATTGATTGCTTTGAAATTTTTATAGAGAGGCCTTCAAGTTTGACAGCACGCAGTCTCACTTGGTCTTCATATAAACACCACAACACTATCAAATACCTTATAGGCATCACACCTCAGGGATCCATTTCTTTCCTCTCTAAGGCATGGGGAGGGCGTACTACCGATAAACATGTCACAGAAAACTCAGGCTTACTCGAGCTACTTACCCCCGGTGACTTCATCTTGGCAGACAGAGGTTTTAATATACAAGAGAGTGTAGGGTTAAAATGTGCAAAAGTATTAACACCCAGTTATACTCGAGGAAAGCTACAGCTGTCTGCTCTTGAAGTTGAGGCCACCCGCAAAATCGCACATGTCCGCATACATGTAGAAAGAGTGATAGGATTGGTGCGCAATAAATATGGGATACTGTCAGAGAAGATACCCATCTCCTACCTGGTGACATCAGGATCTGAGATAGCGGTTATCGATAAGATAACTACAGTGTGTTGTTGCCTTACCAACATGTGCTCCTCAGTTGTACCTTTTGATTAGATGTGTGTAAAACGGGTTGTTAATACATGTATAGTGTTATCTTAACATCTTAATTACAAAAAAGTCAGGTTCAGTATGGAATAAGAAAGTTATTTTAATAGTCATCTTACATTTTAGCATTTAAGGCACTCATTAGAAATGGTACTGAATTTCATATTTTGTGTATAGAATGACAAAATACAATGAACTATGTAAATACAAATACACATAAAAATTATAATAAAAACCTGTTACATCAGAATCCTCATTTCATGTGTCATACTGTACCATCACACTTCAGCTCTACACACCAAACAGTACCATTTGCTCCCCTTATTAGGCATACGTTTCATGTTCATACATGAGAGATGGAACCATATATGAAGGCAGACTCATGCCTCACTGTGACAACGCACCACACGGTCACGAACTTTGAATGGTTGCTTGCACACGCAGATGATGTCTGATGGTATTGGTTTTTCTCTGCTTTCAGAGGGACCCACTTCAGTCACATCAGCTGTGTCAGTCGGCATTGCTGATGGACATGGCCTTGAGAAAAGTTTCCCCACAAGCTCTGGGAGAAGGGCTTTGGAAAAAAGATCCCTAGATTTTGACTTGATTACTTCCCAGAGTCCAATATCTGGTTCTATCCTCTCTATGTGTACATCATTTTCTGACCAGACAACAAAATCAGCAAACTCCTTATTGCATACAAGCATCTGTGTCTGGACCTGAAAATAGTAGGCATGTGAATGTTTGAGCTGTAATTTGCCATTAGATTCCTCCAAACAGAATCTGCCATCAACACATTCTTTGAGGCTTATGCTATCATGTGCACAAAACGGACATTTAACCTCCACTACACCATCACCACAGCAGTCGCAATGTACTATCCCATCTGGTGTAGCACCTATGTGAGGCAGTTCTGGATTTATTACAAAACCACTGGTCTCACATCTGAAATTGGTGTGTGAATGCATTTGCTGACGATAACAAGTTAGTGCCTGTTGTTCATGATCACACCCCCAAGTGGTTGCTTTACTTGTAAAGCCTGCGCTTAGAGGGTAACAAATATTTTTGATGAGGCTTTGTGATGGATTCTCAGGTGGTGTGGAACAAGCAGCTTTCATGCGTGAGGCTGTAATTCTGCCAGCCCTAAATCTATACCAGGCTTTACTTTTAGACTGTTCTCTTGTCTGCTGTTCTATTGTGCCAGCTTGCCTTTGAGAAATGTCAACTGCAATGGTACTACAGTGTAAAAGTAACTGTTCGCTTGTCATAGAAATGCACTGTTCATCGAATAGCTCACTCAGGGGCTGGCCAGTATCGGTGTTCGACACTGGAGCATAGAACTCTGCATAGTCTTTCATGACAGATAGCAAGACTGGTTTATCACCTGTAGCATGCAGCTCTCCCAGGAAAGTAGCGATCTCAGCATCTGTTGGCTCTGATACATCAGGTAGCTTTTGTTTGTCCTTGTATTGTATTCTAAAAATGTTGTGTCCAGTCTGTTTGATTGTAGCTTTTGAGTGAAAGTCAATGTTTTCTACTTCAAGGTACTTTTCCTGTGGTTGTCCACTTGGAAGTAACCAATATGCAGGTTTTTCTGTCACAGTTTGGGACTCACGGAGCAAAACAGCTGCCTTGATGGCGAAAAGAACCGCTCCAACATGGCTACATGTCTCGCCTAATCCTGCCATGCATGTGCAGTGTGCAGCCAAGATAATGCCATCCTTCTGGGCAGTAACCCATGGGCGCAGAGGTGGGGCACTTAACTTCTGACTGTGTTTAACCTGTGAAAACACAAAAACACAGAATTGCATTCAAGATTTCAAACAAGATACATGCATGACATTTTGACAATTCTGACAATTGACAATCTGACAATTGACAAATGACAATTCTGTAATTGTGTGTATGGCAGCTTCTGTTCTTATTTTATGGCAAATTGCAGTTCAAACATTCACATGCCTAGGTTATTATTTTCACAAAACACAGTTTCAAAAGGTTTTCAGATATTGTGGTATAGTATCTAAAGCAGAAACAGAAAAAAAGTATAATGACAACAAACGCAATAGCTTCAGATGTTATTCTGCAGCCTGTTGCACCAGCTGTGTGTAGGCTCAAAGGTAGCTTAATTACAATGTAAATTATTACTAAGTTGTGATTTATACTTCACTAAAATAAAATGTTGCACCACGGAGATAAGTTACAACATTACTCTGAATAACAACTAGGGTCTGTGTAAATCATAAAATGTCACAGAATTATACTCACTAATCCTAAAACCACCTTTTTCCTGCATCCTTTTTATTCACTGCATCTAATTTAGTACTAATCCAGTAGAGACCACATTATTGATATGGCATTTCAATATCGATCTAGCTTACTACCGTGTGCTACGATGCCAATTTGCTTATGCCAGCCAGAACGCTAACACCATGATGATGGACCTCTATCTTTGACCATTGATTGCCTTATTTGTGACTTGAAGTTATGCCCCAAGTAATCATGGGTGTAACTAATTTTAGTAGCTGATAGGGGTGGAACAAAATGACGGAGTATGTTCCACTGTTTGGTCCCGCATAGAACCTCTCTCTCACACACACACACACACACACACACACACACAAACAGTTCGATCGCGCCCGTGCCTCTAACACACACACACACACACACACACACACACACTCCAGCATTGCAATCTTGACATCGCAGCCTGTTCATTACACCAAACGCGAATAGAGCGAAATGTATCGCTATTTTGAGTTTTGTTTATTTTTATACCGTGTATTCTCCGTGTAAATTCGTACACTGAACCGTGACGCCCTACATTTCGGTTCAATACGAATACATGTAACTTAACTGTTACCGTTCCACCCCTAGAAACGTTAGCTGATGTAACTTAGTTACAAACTAAGTAGCTGCTAGTAGTTACTAAGCCTCTAGTGTCGACTTTAAGATATAACTTACACACAGCTGATGCAACCCTGTGCTGGTATGCTAACGTTAGCTAGCAATCATAATCAGGTTATGCAAGTAAGTCAACGTTAAGCATCACATCAAAAAACATTTACATACCTCTGCGATCACGACAATGTTTGACGATGTCGTTGGTGGAACAAAAGTAAGAAGGTTGCCGACTTTGCCAGAGATGAAGTAGTTATATGACTCAAGTGACTTGAAGGCCTTCAGCTCCTGCGAAGAGTGTACGGATACTGTATGAACGAGATAGTTGTAAATATCTGGATAAGTTCCGGCTGGCAATAAGGACGGATCTTTACTAAAGGCTATTGGGTCTATTTGATATGGGTCCACACCAATCAAGCTTATTTTCTCTTGATACCGACGAGACGAAGCCATTAGGCTAACGTTACTGCTCCCCTCAACTCAAATCTCCGCGCGGCTAGCTAGGGGCAGGACAGTTGTCATGTCAACAAAATGGCCGCGGTTAGCTACTTCCGGTGTTTGCGAATAAGGTCTATAATTGAAGTTTATGAACAAACTTGTTTAAAAAAAAACAGTTTGTTTTTATTTAAAAAAAATAAGTTGACTGATTTCCATTACACGAGAGTAGATGTTAAAACTTCATGCTGATTTGTACTTGGCTTTCGCCAAGATAAGCAACACTAAGACGTAGCTTTACAGTATGCTTCTCCATCCATTTACGCTTCTTTCCATATGGTGATGTGACTCCCCTTCTGTCCGGCGTTAATGACTGCAGTGTACTTGGCGCGTCAGCACACACGACGGCTGCAACTACAGTGTGGTCTCCCTAGTGGACCAGCACGACAACCGTCTGGATTGAGCCGAGTAGGGGACATCTCTAGGGTCTTCAAGTGGGCACCTTCCGTCCTCAGTGTTTCGTCGACTAGCCCACGACACCTCAAGAGGGCTTGACAGTGACTCTGGCGTCCCAGTGTCACCCCCCTCCGTCCCCCACTCAACTCAGCCCAGCTTACTGACCTCTACATCCCTCCTGCTGCTGAGACCTAACCACAATCTCACAACCCAACCATACGCGCCAACCCGTTTGACTAAGGCTGTCGAGCCCCACTGGTGCGTTAATATGCAGTTTCAGAGGCAACGGTTCCGTATGGCATACCACCTACCGCAAAAACACAATATCTGCCCAACCACCCGTCATTCACGCAATATACACAGGAACGTAATGACTGTAAATACTATACAACCTATACAAATAAACCAACAGACTCTTCGAGTTTTTCAAGAATTCTACGAAACCGTAGCGTGGCGGCCTGTACACAGCCAGCTAGAATCTTTCCGTCTCAACCACAGCCAGTTGCTGCTCCTTTCTGCTGGTTCAGATAAGTTATTTACTGTGCGACGCAACTCTTGGCCACTGAATCCGACGTCTCTGAGGAACCGGGTTGTAGAGTGTGCCACAAAACCTCGACAACCCACTTCCACTGGATAAACCTGGACTCTCCATCCTCGCTGTTCTGCTTCAGTGGCCAGATGAGCATACCGCAGTTTCTTCCTCTCATATGCCTCATCTACCGCATCCTCCCATGGCACTGTTAACTCTATCAGTTGAACAATGCGTGCTGATCCAGACCACAAAACAATATCTGGTCGAGGTTAGTGGTGGCAATCTCAGGTGGAAAAATAAGCCGTTGATCAAGATCAGCCAGCATCTTCCAGTCCCTAGCAGCTTCCAGTTGTCCTGGGCGAGAATTGGTGTTAATACCTTTTTTTTTGGTGGTTGCTCGCCTGGGCGGAGGAATATTGTCTTCTGCGTGTAATGTTTTGCTAGAACAGGCGGCAACTTATTGGTCATACTACGCTTGCCTTCCAATGCTAAAGCCAAACATCGCAGTACTTGGTCATGGCGCCAAGTAAACCGACCTTGGCTAAGAGCCACCTTAAGAGAACTAAGTACTCAACTTCACGCAACATAAAATTGAGTTAGCAATACTCAAGTTCTCCAAGTAAACTCATTAAGTAAATAATGTTGAGTGAAATTGTATATTTAAGTATTCTTTTGTCATTGTACATTGTTTATATGTTTATATTCATTAAATATAAACATACACATTAACTTACATAAAAAACTCTAAAAGTATATTGCACATTATATAAAAAATGTTGGAGTGCATTTGAATGTCCTTCAACATTTAAAAACCTCCTCAATCCTTGATAGTTATAAAGAATTATGGAGTCACTGTAAATTAAAAGGGCTCTGGAGGTGTGGAATGTCTAAGGGCAGCTACAGCTTTGGTAAAGAATCTGTGCTTTAACCTGTTTGTCCTGGACTTAATGGCCCTGTACCTCTTCCCAGCCAGGAAAGGAACACACATTCTGTATCTTGGATGGGTGGGATGCACGGCAGCAAAGGCTTTATCATGTGGATAAGTATCTTGAGTCAATGTCGTTGTTTTTTCGAGAAAATAATGGGTTGTCTTTAGCCTAACGTCGTCATACTCAGATTCTAGTCAGAATGTGAGTCTGCTCCATTGGGCTGTGATTATGGTGTGTGTTTCAACCGACCAGGAAAAAAAATGCTTCTGCACTCAATTGGATTGACCAAATCCCGTAGGAAGGACAGCAAAAACATCTTTCCGATCGACAAATGCCTTGATCGCGGCTCTCTGTTCCTCTTTTAAAATGAATGCGCTGTCTACATCTTCTGTAACAGACGCGATGGCTGAATAAATATACACATCTAAATTCTCCAGCGGCAGCCATTCTTTGTTGTAAACGAATTCAACCCAAGCGCTCTTTGGTGACATGGATGATTACATTACTGTTGATCATCTGTCAATCATCGTATAAAGCCCGCCCTGACAATTTGATTGGTCCGAACAGCTTTGGTTCGGGCATACTTGCTTCACAACGGATCAAGTCCAGACTGAACTTCCCGACCTCAAATGTTGTGGGCGGGGCTAAATTCGGCTGGCATCCAGGCTAGGTTGTCTTAACAGTAACTTCAAAAAGCCAATGAGAAACCAAGGCAAAACACCGTAACACCAGTTACCGCTCTTTGGCTTTGTTTTAGAACGCTTAAATTGAGTTACGGTACTCTGCCTTTGTTTAGCCGTGCCTCATCAATATGAAGTTACTGTGCCGGTGTTCTATCAAATAATATCAGATTGTATGGTGTTCTGCCTTTGTTTTACTGTCCATTAAAATTTGTATACAGCAGCCATCAGTCCCTGTAACCTCTGAAATGTCCTCACACGGACAGCTTTGTCCTGCACAAACGTGGTCAGAACATTAGTATGGTCTGAGCCCGCTCCATCGACAAACGTGCGATGTCAGTCACAAAGGATATATGCAGAGTTGACAGAAAAATGTTACTCATGCCGTAGCAAGTGAAAACAACAAAGAACTAACGCCCCGCCTCACCCAGGTCGGATACCGGACCTGGTTGGAACACTCATGCATCTAGCTGGCAGAGTGCCAAAACTGCGCCGGCGCCTTCAGCACCGCCCACGGTCGAGCCGATGCAGATTTATGTCACACAGGTAGTGCTAATAATGAAGCAACAAGTGTATTGGTGCATACAACATCAAACCAGCTGTTACAAGCAGGTTATACAGACAATCACAGCGTCCGGCATAAATCCGCGGGACGAGCCAAGTCCTCAAGCACAATAATACTGCCCTACAAAGGCTAAGAGCAGTATCTTCAATTTTTCACAAAATGTTTTTTTGCACAAATAAAAAGTGCAGGATCTGCTCTACAATCTGTTAAAATTTCATATGGCTACCTAATAAATTTCTTATATAAATTTACATTTTTAGTTGCAGTATTGTATAGAAAAGTAGAGTGAAACCAAGGCAGAATGCAGTATCTGCCCGTACTGCAGTCTGTTTCACTATGATACTGCAGTTTGCCTTTGTGTGGCATGAGTCAGGTTTTATAGCATACTGTATATGTATATAGCTCATCTTTCATTTATTGATATATTGATTCCCTGAATGATTAAACTTAAACTGTTTGTAATTACATGTGAAGACCTATCCCAAACTGAAATAAAACCAATACGTTAATGATTGCCATAAAAAAACAGCACTTTTGTGATACAATTAAAATATATTAATCTAATAACGCGTGTTTTTTGTTTGTTTGTTTTTTGAAAAATATGATTATAATGCCAAAGGGGATGGAAAGTCACAGCTTAGCAGAAAGAATGAAGATGGAGAAAACGGTCAATAAAAAAAAAAACAAGAAAATGGGGGTTTACATAATATGCCACATAATTTTAATAGTTTGGTTATAATTAACATGTACTGTACTTTTGACGACTATAAGCAGCTGCTGCAGCTGTGTGCAAAGGTTTTGGTGATTTATGATTTATGATATAAGCAAGTGATTATGATCACTTGCTACACTTACTGCTATATGTTATTGTATGGCCATGTAAGTATACGCAGTAATGCAAAGGCAAAGCGCAGTATAGCCCATAAAACTACCAAATTTTGCCTGACTGTCAAAAAACGAAACGTTTAATATTCACCTCCCTTTGATCTATCTAATTGTACCCTTTGTTGTTAAATTTAATTGGATGCTTATGTTTGGTGTAAGAAAAACACAAAAAGCTGTTTTTCTCAGTTTGGAGTTTTTGCTGATACTGCTCTCAGCCTTTGTAGGGCAGAATAGGGCAGACAGCTGAAACCACCGCATACTGAAAAGACGCAGAACACAGAAGGTTTTGCTATGAATGCATTAGTTGTTGAGGTAGTCCAGAACGCGCTCCCCACTGAGTCTCAAAGGGGAAAGCCCTATGTTCATACTTTTCGTGAACGTATGAGGAGCTCAATACCTTCGAACAAGAATCTCAGGAAGCGCCTGTGATAAAGGGGCTATGTTGTACATCCTTCTCTGTAGGCTGTTTCTTCATTTTGTGAAATAAGGCCCACAATGGTAGCGTCATCAGCAAACTTAACTATGGAGTTGAATGGATTGGAGTGCAGTCAGGAGTGAAGAGTGGAAATAATGCTGGACTGAGCACGCACCCCTGTGGCACGCCTGTGTTCAAGATGAGAGTTGAACAGGTGCCACCACCTATTTTGTTATTCTGGGACCTTTTGGTAAGAAAGTCCATAATCCATGAGCAAAGTGCTGCATCTATTCCCAAATTACATAATTTACATACAAGTTTGAAAGAAATTACAGTGTTAAAAGCAGAACTAAAATCAATAAACAGCATCCTAACATATAACTGTTCGGCTGCTCCAAATGTGTCAGAGCTGTGTGAAGTGCAATTATGACAGCATCATCTGTACATCTGTTCACCCAACGCTAATTGATGACTGTCCAGATCCTTAGGTATACTAGCTTTGATGTGCGACAATATCAATAAAAGTCTATCAAAGCACTTCATAATAATAAATGTCAGGGTATATGTGTAATGAAGCAGTGGAAGAGGAGAGAACGATTTGCAGGCTTTATTAAATAACAGGGTCAGACAGGCAAGGGTCGAATACCAGCGATATAAGCAGAGGAGGATACACACAATCAGAGTCCAAGAACAGGCAAAGGGTCGGGGCAGGCGGCGAAACAATCAGAGTACAGGCAGAGAGTAAGGCAGGCAGGCAGCAGACAACGAGAGGTAAGGTCCAGATAAAGTCGTAGCAGGTAAACAAACACAGGGTACAAACGCTCAGAATAGTTCACTGGGAAAGCAATACTTCGCGCTGAGTGAATGTGAAAACCAGGTATTTATGGTGTGAGAGAAACAAGGTGATAAGACACAGGTGAATGAAATGAGTGCTGATGAATCCGGGCAGTGAATTATGGGAAATGTAGTTTGTGAGGAAGTGATCATAGTCTATTGTGGAGCGCCCTCTGGTGGCTCACGATGGGACTCCAGCTGGTGATCGTTACAATATGGACTGTCCTGTTTTCCTCCAGAGTGAGCTCTACTGTTATTTTGATCATCAAAGCGAGCAAATAAGTAGTTCAGAGAATCAGGGAGACAGGGATCATTACTAATAAGTAAAGTTGCCATTATATACATACATTATATTCAGTAATGGTCTTTATTCCCCTCCACAAGCTACGGGGATTGTTGTTGTTAAATTGGTCTTCAAGATGCATCTGTACTTTTCCTCTTTAATGCCCTTCTTCAATTCTCCGCTAGCATTGCTGTAAGCCTCAGTGTCCTCAGACTTAAAAGCTGCATCCCGCTCTTTAAGCAGAGACCAAACTCTCCTATCGAACCATGGCTTCTGGTTAGGGAATATCCTAACACTGATGTACTATATTTGTCTAAATCAGCCCCCTCTGCAAATACAGTGAGGTGGCATCCTCACTCCACACATTTACAGTTTTACCAACTGCTTTCTCTGTTGCTGCACCCAGGTTATGGAATGTACTTTCTCTTATTGTCAGAGATGCTCCAACATTAGCCAGTTTCAAGAAGTTGTTAAAAACTCCTCTTTTTATAATGATTAGTATTTTACTGTGTTGTATTCAAAGGATTATTCTTGTATTATTCTTGTACTTCTGTATTTTATTTGCTTTTACTGTCTGTAGCGCTTTGAGTTTTAGAAAAGTGCATTATATTTAAAATGTATTATTATTATAATAATAATAATTCATTACATTTATATAGCGCTTTATCTCAGCACTCAAAGCGCTTTACATAGAAGGGGGGAATCTCCTCAACCACCACAAATCAAGCGTTGCTCTGGACCATATCACTGTTTCGCCATTACACGCCACTTTACATGATCAGTCCAGCTTCAAATCGGTGCAATTTACTGACACTTCAGGGCACCACAATCCTGACCCGCCACCGCATACACCTTGCCAAATATCTGAGAGGTGGTCTGAAATGGCTTAGACGGCAAGATCGAAACCTTCAAATAGGATGCCTCACTCTGCGAGAGATAGCTAGCCAGCTGCTCATTTACACGGGGCATTTTTTTATATCCTCGCTCGCACAAACCCTCAAAATTCAGATCATTTGAATGTGGGAAAGGAAAGATGCGGGCTGAATATGGCTTCTTCTGGGATCTCTCCACCTCAGTGTGAAGCCACGTGACCAGGTTAAGATAAGCCTGGATATGGGGAGGGACCATTACATCCAATAATTCCCCATATGCATGGCTGATGGAAGGAGAGGGCTCAGGAGATTCTCTCACTTCGCACTCTCCAACTACATCAAGCCCCTCAGAGCTGGGCGATGCCAGCAAAATGCTCTCCAAGAATCAGAAGATGCCATAGAGCAGGCCTCCGGATCTAAAAGGAGGATTGAGAAAGTGAAACCCCTTTCTCAAATTCCTCTGCCAGCTCAACCTGCTGGCCCCACGATCAGATCCGCCATACTGCCTCGGTAGCCGCCGGAGCCGACCCGCGAGGTGCAGATGCAGTGAATGTATCTAGCCCCCTCAAGAGCTGAATGTGCCCCCACTCCCAAGCAGACAAACCAAAGATCTTGGGTGTCCTCAGGTGTCATAAATCGAGGACACAGAGGCATGCACTTTATAAAACCCTTGCTGCTCAACATGATTCGTCTTCTCAACACGCACTACAAAAAAATGGCTCCTGAAGACCCTATGAGTGTTCCCAATAGCATAAACACCAAGATACAGCATTGAAGTTCCACTTCAAAAGGGAACCATTTTTCTGCATAAGTGAGAATATAAGTGAGAAGCAAAATTATATTAACCAAAAAGACTATTTTTAGAAAATGTGTTTATTATCTCATTCACATGTTTTATTATTTAAACTTTAATCTTATAGTTGTGTCTCTCAAGTAATCTTGTTTAAGCTACGTTTTGTGTGAAAACAACACCATTTTGTTATTATCTTTTTTTACTACAAAATTAAATGCACCTGCTGCTCAAGATGTTTTATGCAATAAAAAAAAGTTAGAAGTGATTTTGGTTTGTGGAGTTATTCGCATTTATTTTGTGAATTTAATCAGAACAAGTAAAATCATGCCAGGTCTTATTTAAACGGAGGTAAAATATCTTGTTTCTGTTTTGATTGTCCAGTATCAGGAGCGTCTGATCGCACACAGCTTGTGAGGGGACGGATTCAACGTGATTCCGACTATTCCTCTGAGATCCAGGGAGTTGAGAAGCGGTAGCTCTGAAGGAGGGAAGTGAAGAACAGGAAGAGCTCCATCCTGGCCAAACTCTGTCCCAAACAAGCCCTTCGGCCTGAGAGAGAGAGAGAGAGAGAGAGAGAGAGAGAGAGAGAGAGAGAGAGAGAGAGAGAGAGAGAGAGAGAGAGAGAGAGAGAGAGAGAGAGAGAGAGAGAGAGAGAGAGAGAGAGAGAGAGAGAGAGAGAGAGAGAGAGAGAGAGAGAGAGAGAGAGAGAGAGAGAGAGAGAGAGAGAGAGAGAGACTGTTTTTAATTCCAAATCAAATGTTTATTTCTGTTTAGAGTTGAGCGTATACCTGTAGAAAAGGGCATGAAAGCATCTCTCTTGACAAACTGGCCCTTCTCATCTTGGAAGTGTTCTGGGTAAAAGCTGTTCGGTTTCCTCCATTCGCTTGGATCCTTCAAAAACAGACGTCAGCAGAGGAATTACAGTGGTACCCTAGAAAATGGAGAAAACGCAATGTTCAAGAGGCACATGGACATGGTCTCGTTTCTAGGCCTAAATATTTATTCTTCTGACTGACCTTCTTGATGAAACAGGCCCGGAGAGGGTAATCGGGAGAATCGGGAGAATTCCCGGTGGGCCGCTTCACTTTTGGGCCGGTCGAAGATTTTATTTTATTTTTTTATTTTTTTACATTTGTCACGTTGTCAATCTTCTCTTACATTCTAACACCGCAGCGCGCAGCCTCTGCATGGGTTGTACCATGTAAGGGAGTTCTTCCCTCCTCTTCCAAATAGAGTTGGTTGGGTCCATTGCCCGTCTTTTACAAAACGTTTTCTCAGGTAGTAGGCCAATGTGCCAAGCTTACAGATTTATTTTCAAGAGGACAAACGCAAGTGGCAACAGGTAAAGAGAGATAGGCCTAGTAATGATTAGCATGTTAACCTATCCACAAGCAAAATCTTAAATATAATTAAGGCGAGACACGGCAGGCAAAAACATCATTTTTTTACTGGTCAATTTTGGGGTAGGCCTATTTGTCTTTTTTCAGACTTGTGGTGGAAAAAAGTCCGAAATACACATTTAGGTCTTTATCATACAACATTTTGTCTGTTTGCGTCTGTAGATTTCTCATAAATTCATCAAAAGTTGGCGATATAAATCCTCCCGCTGCTCCGCGATCGCTGTCTGCACTCTGCACCCTGTCATCACACACGCCGTTAGAAAGCTCTCTCTCTCTCCTGTACAATGCTGTCGGATCCAAATATGGTCATTTCCTTTTTATCAGCAACCAATCGTGAAAGTAAAAGGGGGGATTTAACTCTGAATGCACAATCTCATTGGCTGATGCTAAATCTTTAAAGCCCATTTTCTCAAAATGACCTTTCTCTCATACTCCAAGTCGGACATCTCCACTTCAGTAGCACCTATATACACCAAACTTTCCAGTCTTGTACTTAGTTATATTATGAATACATTTACCGAGGGATTTGTAAATATATTATTCCTAGCCTGATTTATATAACATTTTATCCCCAAAAAACATGGTGAAAATAATTTGTTAAAGGCTATTGACAGTATATTCTGATTTACAGGATAACAAAAGTAGATATCCATAAATCCCTCTGTTATTTTAAGAAAGAGCAGTATATGACGGTACATGATAAACCAAAATGTATTGTTTGTTCAGAAGTGGGTGTAGTAAAGGAGTAAATTACCACAATTTGTTACCCATGCAGCAAAATGATAATGACCATGATATTTTTTGTTAACTTCTCAGCTTAAGTGAATTATTAAACCTTTACATTATTGTTGAACCATGGTATTAATAAAAACTACACAATAGTAAGAGCTGAACTGTTGCTTCATTTATCCAATTTCCTCCATGGAAAAAGTGGGCCGGTCTTGGGCCTGAAACTCCCGGGCTGAAAAGTGGCCCCACTTCGGCCCTGTGATGAAGTATCCATTTAAGTGAACATCACAGCTGGTTATATGCGGCAGAGCCAAGGGAGCAATGTCAGCCAGTCTCTGGGTTTCATGAATCACAGCGTCTGTATACGGTAATTTCTTTCTATCTTCCACCACTGGCTGACGTCCACCGATCATTCTGTCAATCTCCTCATGAACTCGATCTGCACACAAATGCAACGTATGCTTGGTCCTATGGACAACATTGGATTCAGCATTAAGAAAAACTCTTGGATTTACTGTGTTTTTTACCCTGTATATGAGGGTATTTGGCCATGAGCATCAAACCCCAGCGCAGAGTCGATCCTGTCGTGTCAGTACCAGCGATAAACAGATCTGTCACAGTCATCATTAGATTCTCATCGTGAAAGTATGAGTCCTTCTTACAGGATTGCTGACAAGCAAAAAGAGGCTCAGTAGATACTAACCAAAGCAAGACATGAAACGAGAATCAGGTGCAGTGCATTAATCAAACAATGAATGACCATGGTAACAAAAGCTAAAAAAGGAAACAGAACAGGAAACAAAACTAATAAGAATACAACTGAAACTCAGACAAAATGTGATAGTAACAATTTACAATAAGATCCCAATAGTTGATGTTAGTTAGTTAGCATTAACATGAACTAACCATGAGCAATACCTTTGTTAGAGAAATTATTCTTTTTTATAATGTAAGCACTGACTAGACGACTTTAAAATCTTAACCGATTTTAAAACTCTGGGAGACCACAGACATAATGGCAGTTTCAACCGATTTTTAACATTATAATCTTCCGAATGCACACAATCGAATATTCGTCCCGGACCGCATTCATCTTGAGACCACACACCTGTCGATTGTAGTAACATTTTTACAGTGAGACGATATCTCATGGATCAAACGTGACTTGAGAAGAAAAATAATCGGAGGACGATCAACGTCGTCGGCTGGTTCTCCTGGTGAATTTTTTTTTTATGGGAATTTCTCAGTACTCCACTTTCGTGGCTTGTTTGTGGCTGCCAAGTTTCAGCTATAGAAGCACGCAACATCCGGTTGGTTAGGTTTGCTCGCTCTCATTGGCTATCGCGGGTATCACATCAGAGGCAGCCCCGATCAAGAGTCATGAGAACATGTTTGATATTTATGATTTGAGATTGTGCGGGCTGCGACGCGATCAGGGGCAGTAAAAGAATCGTAATGACACCACACATTTTTTTGGTATTTTTTGGACAAAAAGCACAAAAAATTTGTTTATTGGTCAAAGCTGATGATTACTTTTTATTTTCACCTGTATTTCTATGGAACAAGGTGATTTCTGTACCTCGTCGCTCTGTTTGCGGATGAGAAAGGAGTCGACAATCCCTCTGCGGTCGTGTGGATTCAGAGTCTCCAGCAGTCCAGTGAACAACCTCATAATATCTGCTCTATGTTTCAACACATTTCTTATAGAACACAATAACACAATAATCCTTTTGCTGTTGAGGAACGGACCCAGCCACGGAAATGTATTATAAAGCTACAAGTACACACAGAGAAAAAAATGCATGTATTAAAGGGTAAGTTCACCCGAAAAGGTGAGTAAAAAATTACTCACCCTCATGTCGTTCCAAACCCGTAAGACCTTCGTTCATCTTCAGAACACAGATTAAGATATTGTGATGAATAAGGAAATGATTGGAATTTAGGTGGGATTAATGTACACGCCCCTCTTAATCTAAACGAATGAGTGTTGCGTAATTAACTTAAAGGGTACAGCTGATGTGGGAGGAGTTGATGATTATTTAAGGATGTTGTGAGTACTGCTCGAGAGAGATTCGGGGGAGCTCTCACTTGTGGGGAAACGCCAGACGGCCGCTCGGGATGATTAGTGTCTCCGGCGGTGAAGATAGACGGTCAGTGGGGGGTAAATGTGACAGATAGTTAGGGACGCGACTTCGGGCTAGGAGAGCTCCTACTCTGTGTGATAATTGCAAACAATAGAGAGTTTGGAGAACCTGATACGGTCAGCCGAGTGACGCGACCGAAAGGCTCCTGGGTATCCTCTTTGCTGGACCTCTTGGATCCTCTTGAGTCTGCCTGCTGACCAATGGACTGAACGGAGATTTCCTGTGTATCCTTCTCGCCAGGACGTGAGCTCGTCTGCTTGTGGATCAATATACTGAGCAAGGGGGGTAATGTGTTTTATGAGCTGACATTGTTTTAACCATTAATAAAGAGTTGTGTGTTAACTGCCATCCTAGTGTGCTGGTCTCTGCCTCTCCCGAATACTGTGCGGTTGTTACACTGGTGGCAGCGGTGGGGTTTAATCCCTAACGATAATAAAACAGCCGGACGATGGAGGGCAGAGATGGGCACCGGGATGTGTCAGCGACCCCATCTACCTCAGCAACTGTTACGGCACCTTCGGTTTTAGCCACAGCTGCATCATCAAACGTGTCTATGGCACGTCCGGTATTTATGCCGGAGACCTTTACCGGCACGGGTCGGGAATGGTCTGATTGGAAGGAACAGTTTGAGATGGCAGCTGTGGTGAATAATTGGAATGACGGAATGAAATTGAAATTTATGGCACTTTTATTATCGGGGCGCGCTCGAGATATTTATAGTGGCCTTTCATTAGAAGCCAAACGTAGCTATGTTTTATTGAAAGACGCTTTAGGTAAATGTTTTGAACCATGTGAAACTGCAGAATGGAATCGTGTTAGTTTCTCGTCCCGCAAGCGCATGCCGAACGAAACTTTACGTGAGTTTGGTAATGCGCTGCGGAGGTTGGTGACTAAGGCATATTCTTCAGTAGGTGCAGATACACAGGATTTATTGGCTAGAGATCATTTTATCGCGCATGTGGGAAATGGGGAGATTCGTATTCAATTACGCAGTGTTAAACCGATCACTCTAGAAGAAGCCATTAATATTGCAAGTGAATTCGAACTTATTCAAGGGTTGGAACAATGTACGAGTACCCCTGATGCTCGAGTGCGGGGTTTACAGATGTCCGCGGCAGAAAGTAAGGTAGATGCGCTGACGGAGGTGGTGGATGCGCTCCGTAATGAAGTTCAGACGTTGCAAAAATCTGTTCAACAACTTTGTGAGGCAGTTCCAACATTAAGAAATCGCATTGTTGAACCGTCAACTATAAGTGGGGTTGGGAAAAGGCAGGTGCAACCTTTAGGAGGTGGTTGTTGGGAATGTGGATGTAATCGGCATATTAGGAGAGACTGTCCCTACGTGCAGGGAAACGGGAGGGGGCAGGCATTATAGGCCAAATGCCTGCCCCAATACAAGATAATTTTTTTCAGTTGGCCCCATCGGTCCAAGGCAGTTCTGGGATTTACCTTGCTGCTAAATTAGGTGGGTGTGACGTCAAACTTTTAGTCGATACAGGTGCACAAGTCTCAATAATACCGAAGCAGAGGTGGCTTACTATAACGAATGGCGGGGCTCACCTTGAACATCATGAGGGCGTGGTTAGAGTGGCCAATGGGGGGAGGATGCCGATTTTGGGTCGCTGGCAAGCGGTATGTCAATTTGATTCCCTAACGATCATTACAGAGTTTCTTGTGGCAGATTTGGAGCCTCAGGAAATTCTGCTTGGCTCGGATTTTTTGCTAAAATATGGCGCTATTATTAATCTCGATCAAAAGAGCTGTCGGTTGATGGGAAAACAGATTCCCCTCTTGTTTGGTAATAATAATGGTATGCAGCCCTGTGACGTGATCGTGTACGTTGATACAGCTGTTCCACCCCGTAGTGAAGTTTTGATTACAGGAGCAGTGGAGGGAGCGTCTGATAGTTTACAGGGCATGTTAGAACCGTCTTCCTCCCTTTATAACCATTGCGACCTTTTGGTGGCAAGGGTAGTGTGTAGGGTGGAGCAGGGTATTTTGCCCGTTCGTGTAATTAATGTCACTGATGACACTCATATTTTAAAGCGTGGGATGAAAGTGGGTAAGTTATTTTTTGATGTTGTGGTAGAGGGAGAGGACGTGGCGATGGGTAATAGGCCTACATTCTCTGTGGATATGCTTATAGATCAACTAAACTTACATGAAAAGGGCTTTGGGGAGGCTGAAACGCGTGCGGTGCGTGAGTTATTGTGTAAGAATTTGTCCGTTTTTAGTGTAAATGACGCAGATTTAGGGCGGACACAATTAATTACGCATCAGATTGAGACGAAGGATGCCAAACCTATTAAATTGCCCCCGCGCCGTGTTCCCCTTCATCTACAAGATGAAGTGACGGAGCATATTAAGGA